>NW_028292572.1:5421455-5608955 GCF_029948245.1 Actinia tenebrosa | reverse complement strand
CAATAATACAGTGAACCATGACAAAAGTTGCTATACACCCGTGAAATGACGTGGTTCGATACGCTTTGTTTATATATATGCGACACCAACATGGCGGATAGCAACCGTCGTCAAGCAGTTAGTCACGTGAGTGAAAACCAAGAATTCAACTACCATTAAATATTAATGGAAAGAAAGTATCAATGGAGCTTGACACAGGATCAGCAGTTTCAGTTATGTCTAAAGATGAATTTGAGAAGCAAGTCGGCAAGGCTAAAATTGAGCCCACAAAAGTTGTTTTAAAAACCTACTCAGGAGAGAAAATTCATCCGTTAGGAATCACACGCGTCAAGGTAAAGTACAACAATCAAGAGAAAAACCTCGAATTATATCTAGTCGAGAGAGGCACAGCAGCACTGTTTGGCCGAGATTGGTTAGCAGCGATACAGTTAGAATGGAAAGAGATAAACAACGTGTTAACACTGAATAAGGAACCTGCAAGTACCAACAACGCACTAGACAATATCTTAAACAAATATCCAACAGTCTTTGAAGAAGGAATTGGAAAAGTAAAGGACATCAAGGCGACATTAAAGTTTAAAGAGGAACCGCAACCAGTATTTCTGAAAGCCAGACAACTACCATATGCCTTGAGACCAAAGGTGGAGCGAGAATTAGACAAGCTAGAGAAAATGGGAATAATATCCAAGGTGGCAACAAGCGAATGGGCCACACCCATAGTTCCCGTACTCAAGAAAAACGGAAGAGTAAGAATCTGCGGAGACTTTAAGCTCACAGTTAATCCCCAGCTTGCAGTGGACCAGTACCCGTTACCCAGGATAGAAGATGTGTTCGCATCGTTAGCAGATGGAGAAAAGTTCACAAAGATCGATTTGAGGCAAGCCTACCTACACATGGAGATGGAAGAAAACTCAAAGAAGTATTTAACTGCGAATACGCACAAGGGTCTATACCAGTTCAACCGGATGTTGTTTGGAATCGCTTCTGCACCAGCAATATGGCAGAGGACTATGGAACAGATTCTGCAAGGAATACCATCAGTCCAATGCATCCTAGATGACATGATAATAACTGGTAAGGACAATACCGAACATTTTAACAATCTGGATAGTGTGTTGAGCCGTCTGCAACAGTACCAACTCAAGGTCAACCTAGAAAAATGCCAGTTCTTCCAAGATGAGATCGAATACTGTGGACACAAGATAGACAAGCACGGCATACACAAGACAGGGGAAAAGATTAAAGCAGTGCGTGATACTCCAGCACCAAAGAATGTCACTCAGCTTCGCGCATTCATTGGCCTCGTAAATTATTACCACAGATTTCTACCAGACCTAGCCTCGGTAATGAGACCACTCCACCAGCTACTGGAACAAGGTAAAGCATGGCAGTGGACGAAAGCATGTGACAAAGCCTTCGAGAAGGTAAAAGAGATGGTCACGTCAGATTTGGTATTGTGTCATCATGATTCCAAGAAGCCTATCCGCTTAGCATGCGACGCGTCACCATATGGAGTCGGCACAGTTCTGTCCCATATCATCGATGGACAAGAAAGACCAATAGCATTCGCTTCTTGCACCTTAACGAAAGTAGAGAAAAACTACTCTCAAATTGACAAAGAAGCATTAGCAATCATCTTTGGAATCAAACGATTCCACACCTACCTTTACGGAAGACAGTTTACGTTGGTTACGGATCATCAACCACTAGTAACCATCTTCAGCCCAACCAAAGGCATACCAGTGACCACAGCTACAAGACTACAGCGATACGCTATGTTTCTATCAGGCTATACTTACGACATAGAGTATAGGAATACTAAGCGACACACTAACGCTGACGCCCTTTCAAGACTACCGTTCGAAGTAACCCCAGAGGATCAAAAGGAAGAAGCTGTTGACATTTTTCACTTAAGTCAGTTTGAACAGTTACCAGTGACAAGCGCAACAATCAGGCGAGAGACAACAAGGGACAAGATCTTAAGTAGAGTCTATGAACAGACCATGTCTGGATGGTCAACTAAGCCAGACGACAAGTTACTACTGGCGTACTACAATCGTCGAGATGAAATCACAACGTATCAGGGATGTCTCATGTGGGGAATACGAGTAATCATTCCAGACACCCTAAGGAAACAAGTATTGGAGGTCATCCATTCAACTCACCTAGGCGTAGTGAAAATGAAAGCCCTCGCTAGAAGTCACATCTGGTGGCCAGGAATCGACTCCGAAATTGAACAGATAACCAAAACCTGCTCTGGTTGTAACAAAGTACGAAACAACCCAACAAAGGTACCCATCCGCCCCTGGGAATGGCCAAGTTCACCTTGGGAACGCATCCATATCGATTTTGCTGGACCATTTATGAACAAACAGTTTTTGATTATAGTCGACGCACACTCTAAATGGCCAGAGGTGTTTCCAATGAACAAGATCACAGCAACAAGCACTATTGAGGTACTACGCTCAGTATTCGCAAGAAACGGCGTACCACAGCAGCTCGTTTCTGACAACGGACCGCAATTCACGTCAGAGGAATTTCAAACATTCATGAAGAGCAATGGGATTCACCATTTTAGATCAGCACCGTTCCATCCTGCAACGAATGGACAAGCAGAAAGATTCGTGCAAACCTTCAAACAGAGTATGAAGGCAATGAAATCAGAATCAGCCTCTTTAAACAAGAAGATAGCAAATTTCCTACTGATGTACCGCAACACACCTCATGCTACCACTAACGAAACACCAGCCAAAATGTTCCTTGGTCGAAACATACGTTCACGTCTGGATTTGATGAAGCCAGATGTAAAAAGCACAGTGCAGAAGAAACAAATGAAGAAAGCACTTGAGAAGAAAACACCTATACGCTTGTTTGATGATGGACAGCCAGTGACAGTTCGAGACTACAGAGGACAAGACAAGTGGGTTAATGGAACCATCAACACACAACTAGGACCATTGACGTATGAAGTCAAAACAGAAGCTGGAAGTTATTGGAGAAGGCACACAGACCAAATCCAAGAAAGGAAGCATGATGAAAATCAAAGCGACCCTCAACCAAGACCAGCAGAAGATGTCTGCCCATCAGCAGTAGAACAGCCATCAGTCAGCACAACCCAGACAAGCAAGAAAGTTACCCCCGCTAAGAGCAACATGACGCAAGAAGGACAAGGCAAAGGACATCGATACCCAACAAGGCACAGAAGCCCACCAAAACGTTATATGTATGAACAATATTAGGACAGTCATAAGAGATATGAACATTCAGAGACATTATTATTGAGTTATTTTTTCTATCACAGTGATTCATAACTAAGAAGGGAGGAAATGTTAGATTTGCATTGATTGACATGTAATTATATATGACGATCGTACATAATAAAACACAAATACACCACAGATGGAGTAATGGGAAGAAATTGGGAAGATATCGTAGCATTTGATATCCCAAAATATTGGGTCAACTAAAGTTCGGTGTGAGCCGTATTTTTGGACTATTGTGTTATGTTAAATAATATGTTCGTTAATTCAATACTACTCGATGAATTTTTTTCAAAGTTTCTCTACATTTACTGCAAATTGTTGGCAACATAATGTCAAAGTTTCATATTTATTGAAAGATTTTAAATATTTTAATCTTGAGCCTGAAATGAGGACAGTTCGGCGCGGTACTATTGCTTACCCCTTGTTTATTTAATTATTCATCACTATTGTCATCTTTCATCATATTCTATTGCTGCCAAAAATTTTCCGGACTATTTGAATTAACCAAACCAAAATTTAAAGATCAATTGCCCTTTTTCACTATGACGTCACTGCTTGTTTATGTGGGAGATAGAATTGCCAAATCCAATAGAAAATTCAACAAAATTTGCTCCTAGCAAAACAGTTTCATCTAAAATGGCCTGGTTTTCAGATATAATATGTGTTAATATGTACTAAAAAATATTCTGAGCGTTTGCTGGCAATTCTACTTCTCTTCGTGGATTGATACAGGCTTTAGAACAATTTTTGGTGAATTTGCGTTGATTTGACCCCCTCCCACGACCGTGATCCTTTGCATTCAAACAATGTAATGTTTTGATGTGATGTCATAGTGAAATAGGGCAATTTAAGGTAGGTAAGCCTGTATCTACTTTTCTTATCTCAGGGCCATTTTCGTCACTCTGTAAAGAGCATATGGGTAAAGTTTCTGAATTGAAAAATAGCATGTAAACCAAAGTCCAGAAAATTTCTTATTTATTTCAGGATAACATAATGCTTGAACAAACAATTGAATAAAGTCATCTTTTTTATTATGGATTTCAGAAATAGCACGAGATGCACTTCACGAAACTGGTCTTTTCAGTGTTGTTGGGGGAATCATCTCACCTGTCAATGATGCATATGAGAAAAAGGTTAGTTAGGGAGGCAATCCTGACTTTTTGTTATAGAATAGACCCCTCGCAGTACGTCAGAATGCAGCTCAATTTGGAGGAGATAATAATAGGTTTCAAATTGTCAGGAGATTGAAATTTTTTTGTTTTGTCCTCCAAATTGATCAAGCTCCTTTGACGTTACATGCAAGGGGTTCATTGACCAAATCTTGAAAAGCTTTAGTATTTAACTACTAAATTCCAATTTGATCTTTGTGCTTTCACCTTGCTTGGAGCTAAGGGCTTTGTTTGTTATTGTCCCATGCTGTGATATAAGAGCCAATTAAAGCTAGTAGATTTTTATTAGTGATAACTTTGCATTTACATGGTGTTTAAATTGACTTACTAGTTATCATTATTATAATTGAAGACGAGATGCAAGAAAAATAAAAAGAATAGAAAACATTAAATGAACCAACAAATAAACCGGGCATAAAATTAACGTTCACAAACTCGCAAAATGCTGGTGAAATTTTGTTTTTAGTGAGTGACAAAAATTTAACTAGCTAAGTTTTGCGAGTATGACAACGGTCCAAAAATTGAAGGACTGAAAAGCTTATAACCCACATCAAGTACAATTGTTATTCATCGCGCCTGATCGCTAGTGACTTTGAAATTTTTGCTAATGAGAACAAAACTTTCTAGCGAGGTTTTGGAAGTAGTTTTAAAAATTAACTTCGTGCCCTGATAAATAAACAAACAAACTAGCAAACAAACGAATAAACAAATAAATAAACAAACAAACAAATGAATAAACCAAGGAATAAACAAATAAACAAACAGATAAATAATTGCATGGATAGATAAATGAATGAGTGAATTTAAAAAATGTTGAATGAATGAATGAACAAGTAAAAGATAAATAAATAAATAATAAATTAAAAATGGGATTAGCAGTGGATTCCACTGAGTTCCAATTGGAATTTAGAATTTGATTTTTGCAGAGGGAGGAAAACCAATGAATCCGAAAAACCCTCGAAGCACAGGAGAGAACCAACAAGCAACTCTACTCACATACAACACCAAGCCTGGTGGGACTCGAACCTGGGTCGCATTGGTGAGAGGCGAGTGCTCACACCGCTATGCCACCTGTGCTTCCCTTAAAGACTCAGCACTGATCAGAAAGACATTTTTTCCACTTAATCCATTAAAATTTTGATTATTTTCCCTGACTTCACTCCTGTCACCCATACTTCCTAGTAGATGAATGGCTTCTCTTTTTATTATAAAATTGGTATCGATTAATACTGTTATTGTTTCAGGGCCTCCTAAAATCGCACCATAGACTAGCAATGTGTAATTTAGCACTAAAAACATCAGATTGGATAAGGTAGGTGCATATCAGAGGTTCAGATAATGGCTGGTCAGTAGCTGGCCATGTTCTCCTACAAAATTAGTTTCAGCTCAGTCATACCTTGTTTTTGGTTCAACGTTACTGGTCAAAATGACCAGCAAGGCAAAGATTTGAATGGGCAAGTTCCAATTCTGGCCAGACTTTATCTGATGATGGTCTTTAATTTTTAAATGCCCTGAATATGTTTTTATATGGAATGCTCTATTTTACAGTTCCGTTCCAAGCCGAGGCTGGAGTTTCCACACACGATAAAAAGTATAATTTTGCTATGCGCGGAAACTGCAGCCTCAGCTTGCAACTATTTTTCGTGGTCACTCGAAGGGAACTGTAAGATGGAGTATTAGATAGGATTCATCTCTAATTACAAGAAACTAAAAAAATTCATTCCAGGGGCATTCATTTGTCTTTCAACTCTCTTAGGGTTGCTTTGAAATACCATTATGAGTTTAACATATTTTAGCTAAAAGATAGTAATGAAATTCTTTTTCTTTTTTCTTTTTTTAATGAAAAAGTAGCCTATCAGTTTTGAATTTACAGTATAGTATTATATGTTTTGAATTTTTACTTCCAAATGTTCTTAATAACCAAGGGGCTGCTTTGATTTAGTCAAGTCAAGAAACAGGGTTCACATTGATCAGCTGGGTGGATTATTCCGAGGAATTTGAGAAATGAGAGGGCATTAAAATTTGGCATTAGATTGACTCTCACTGATTATAAACAAAACGTCCAGAGTAGGTCTGGTGCCTCATGTGTTGTTCTCTCCCTTGCTACAAGGGTTTTCTCCGGGTTCTCCGGTTTCCTCCCTCCGTAAAAATCAAAATGTGAGATTAGCTAGTGTAGCTAGTGGTAGTGTGGGTGAGTAAAAAGTGTCCCCAATTTAGTCCAAAGGCACTAGATTGACAAGTTGCTTAAATAAAGAGATTTGCGAATAAATAAAGAGATAAGAATAAATGAATATTAACATTTTATTCATTTTTAGTGTTGATGACTGGGAAGCAGAAAGAGAAGGTTGGGAAAAGACGGCAGATGTTATGGACTACATGACTAAAATGTGCAAACAGAAATATTCAGGTACTGTGTATACTTTGTGAAAGCTTGCAAGCATATTCTAACTTTATAAATCTGCACTCAAAAATTTCCTGTTTAACAGGAGTTTATAAACTATATTTTTTATTTACTTATGGTGCTAATCTGCCGCTGCCTGTTTGCTCTTTTTGTAAAAAGCATTGAGACTTTCGTCAGAGGTGTTTCAAGGACTCTATTTTATAATAATAATGATAATAATACAGTAATAATAATAATAATAATAATGGGTTATTTCACAGAACTGTGAGATTGTGAAACGTCTGTACAATTGTTAAAATAATTTGTATACATCTTTTTTTTTTTTTTTTTTTTTTTTTTTTACAATATTTTTTTACAACATTCATAATTCTTACTTGAAAACAATACAATTTTTTTTTCTTTACAGAGGGTCGTCTAATTTACAATGCTACTAATTTACAATGCTACTAATTTACAATGCTACTAATTTACAATGCTACTAATTTACAATGCTACTAATTTTTTAATTAAATTGTTTAAACTATATTTTAGATATCACTATTTCATCCATTCGATATTCCAATCAACTTACAAAATCACCCTAATCTTTTCATATTTTTTTTAATGCACTAACAATTTCGACCTTTTTTTAGCTACTTCATATTCTAACTTTTCATAATATCTTAAACTTGTTTGAAAATCATTTAACACTGGAATTTTTTGCTTGCTTCTACACTGATACACAACATATTTCCACAAAACATTTGTATACATCTTTGTAAAATCAGTCATGCAGGTATTTGCTTAGACTATTCTTGCCCGCAATTATTCTTTATTCATGTAGCAAAAATGTCTTAAGTTGAAATAAACATATACTAATAATAATAATAATAATAATATATAATATTATTATTATTATTATTATTATAAAGCACGTAAAACTAGAAGCTTCTACAAGAGCAGTAGAGTGAATATCACTTATTAGAGACTTTGATGATGATGTGAGCACATTGTCAGAGCATCTTTCATGTGCATCAACATTCCATGGTGTTGCTGTCCTTACTGAATAGAATGTCAGTTGCTGCTTGCTCACCCTTTAGAGAGAACGACAACACTCAAGGGCATCCTCCATGAACTTTAACCATATTATCTGAATCTGAATCTGAATCTTTATTTAACCACGGTAAAATACATCAATCAATTACAGCTAAAAATATATAATATAAATGCTAACTAAATACAGATATATAATATACATGCTTTGGATACTGCTTTACACGTAGGCTGTGGGAGTCTTTACATTAAGAAAACACATTTTCAATGTTTTTGTCTCTCTCACTGATTACGGAAGGCTATTCCACAGTGAAGAGCCACTATAACAAAAAGAATTCTTAAGATACTCAGTATGTGGCTTAGGAATTGAAAAATGTATTTTCCTGATTATGTAGTTGTAATTAAAGTGCTACTACGACGAAAATCGCTCAAACTTAGATTCAGCTGAAACTTCCTAAGAATACTCTTTAAAGGTCCAATAATCACTGTATGAAATGTTTTCTCGATATTCAGGATGAAAGTATGATATCTCTACGATTATTTTTTGGAGTCTGTGACGTCATACACTCAATATTGAACATTGCTCCATACATTTCTTTGTAGTTTATGATCAAAATATCAGTAGTAAAGGGAGAAAGAAATACCCAAACACCCCAAAATATAAATTATAGTCACAAGTAATGTGAAATAAGCATATTAGCCACCCTTTGGGCTTCATAGGAATAGAATAAATTAAGGATTTATATACAAAGAAATGTATGTAGCAATGTTTGATGTTGAGTCTATGATGTCACAGACTCCAAAAAATAATCGTAGAAATATCATACTTTCGTACTGAATATCAAGAAAACACTTCATACAGTGATTATTGGACCTTTAAAGAGTATTTTTAGGAAGTTTCAGCTGAATCCAAGTTTGAGCGATTTTCGTCGTAGTAGCACTTTAAGTTTTTTCAGCTCAAAGAGATTTTGGATGTACGTTGGCACGCGCTTATGCATTGTCTTATACATTAGTGTTGCTTTTTGCTTATCTTGACGAATTGCAAGGGCATCCCAATCGAGGTCGACAAGTAATTAAATTATTAAAAACAAACTTGCATCATTTTCCTAGCATCTCCATCCTGGTCTTGCTGTTCTTATGCATAAGGTATCTATTAGCAGCAGGACTGTTGCGGTCAAGCTGAATGTTCTATTCATTAATGCCTCAATTTGTAATCACTCTTGCCTTTATAGACGATGTAACAGTTAAGCTTCTGTGTGGAGGTGATCTTTTAGAGACCTTTGCAGTGCCAGGGCTTTGGTCTGATGAACATGTAAGTTTCAGCATGTCCAGCCTTGTCGCTAGGTCCTTGAAAGGGGAGGGTTGGTATAGGGGAGTGGGGGGGGGGGGGGGGGAGAAGAACCATCAAACCACCCCTAGCAACAGGCCTGATGTCTGTAAAATGAAGTATACATTAAGAGGAAATTTTTTTCAATAACAAGCAATAATGGCAAAAAGCGCCAAAAACTAGACCTTCATATGAGTTTTGATCCCAAGTTTTCGTTTTGGGTTAACACTCAAAACCTTTTTTAAACAGTTAGAAACTGATGTACTATGATAAAATGCCTGTTTGAAGCGGTATTTTCAATTGTACAAAGATGTTGCATTTGTGTTAGAATGTTGCTTTGTCAGGCTTTTTTATAGAAAATGTATGGGAAATAAGCAAATGAAGGCCTAAACCTCATTTTCGAATAAAAGTTTTGCTTTGGGTTAACACTTTGATTACACTTTCATCTGTCACCTTCACTTCCAAACAAGTTCAACTTTCTGAATAACAAGATTTTAGCCTTGTACAACAGCCTTACTTCAAGAAAATAGTTTTTGGTGCTCACTGCTTGAATACGAAAAGAATTCTATCTTAAATAGTATTCACTGCAACCCGTTGACTGGATCCTACTGGTCCTCCAAGTTGGGGGTTGGGCTGACAACCCGCTCCCACAAAAAAGGTTTAATACAGAAACCAGAAGCAAATTATAAGGCCCTATGTGCCATTTAGGCACGAGGAGGATAGCTACAGGTACAGGTTGACTAGGTTTAAAAGTACTAATTATTTTTGACTGGCTATTTTTCTTAGATCAAGAAGATTGTTGGTGAATATGGTGTTGTAGTAATCAAGAGACAGGGCTCCAACCCTGAAAAGTTTATTTATGAATCAGATGTCCTTACTGAACACAAGGTAAGAAGTAGCTACCTACAGCAGAAGATGCTACACTGTATTTAAATTTTGACAAACTAATGTTTTAACGCTAGGGATCATGCTCGCTGAGGGGGATGGAATGACAACAACACATCTTAAATCACAATGAAATTTGGTTTATGAGCTGGTGAAGGCAAGAACAACTAAATTATACTCTAAATATCTGGAAAGAAAAGAATTAAGCTTAAATTTAGCCTAAATTTCTATTGTTTTAGCCAATGTAAACAAACCGTGATGTCATAATGAAATAGGGCAATTTGGGGGGGGAGGGGGGCTGGGGGGGAGTAAGCTAACAACCACCAACTGGCAGGTCAGAACACAGAGGGTGGTTTAGAGACAGGACCTCCTCAAAGAAGTTTTAAGTTTGAACCCTGGGAAGTGCGATTTCTAGTGTTCTAAGGCATTTACAGCATATGCATTGGCTATTGATATTTTAAATAGCAAACAAGCAATTCAAAATATGGCTGCAAAATTATTGCAGGGGGGGAGGGTGCCTGACTCTGCCTCCTAGCTTGTGATTTATTCACTTTTGCAGCTTTCTGAAGAAATGCTCGCAATCATTTTTCATTTTTAATTACTTCTTGTCTCTTATACACAGAAAAATATTCACATCCTAACAGAGTGGATAACAAACGATATTAGTGCAACAAAGATAAGGTTTGTTCTCAGCCCATAATTTACAGTCTTTAATATTATTATTTAACAATTATTCGCTGAAGGCGTAGTGAACATCAGGGAATGATAACAGGGCTGTCAACTCTCCTGGATAAACCGGGAGTCTCCAGATTTTGGACCGTATCTCCCAGTCTCCAGATTAGAGTCTCAAATCTCCCAGATAATCGCCGAAGCTCACCATTTCTTGTGAGATTCGACTTTCACATTGTTATTTTACATCGCTAACAAAATCAAAACATTCCTCATAAACTGTTCTTGCAAACAGGCCATTGTAATATAATCAATAATCTGGTTGGTCAGAAATAACCAAGCACATCAAATGTTACAAAGTCAATGACGTCTTTTCATGTCCCTTCCCTATTTGAATATCTTGGAGGTTGACAGCCCTGTAATAAATGAAACGAAGTTGAGGTTATTATTTCGGATATTCACTGAGCCTGAGGTGAATAATTGTTTTAGTATAAATACACAGGTGATTCTTTCAAATAAAGAAAAAAAAGAAGATAAAAGACATTTTTTTCCGGTAACAGCAACAAAGCGGCTGGCCACCATTTTGGATTATCGCTGGAGGTGATTATCGTGTGATAATCTGAGTTTCTCGATCAATCAGCGTGCGAGATTTTCAATAATCACCTGCTTATTTATACTAAAGTGGATTATTTGCCAAAGGCGAAGTGAATATTGGGAAATATTTACAGAGATCTGAGTTTTTGAGTGGCAAGGTAAATATTTCCTGATATTCACTGAGCCTGAGGTGAATAATTATAATTTAGTATTTTTAACATAAGTAAATTTAATAAATAACTGTGAGAGAGGTTCCCCCCTCAAATTCTTTTCATCTCTGCAAGTGGTACAAATCCACAAAGAGTATGCGCACGCATACATTATCATAACAGCATAAGATGGAACTTCGGACCAATGAGCACACTGGACTTATTATCACTCAGTTAACTTTTCTCAAGGTTACGTGCCCATCCAAATTTAAGAAACTTGACGGGCCATGATACCAGAACAGGAGCTTTATGATGACAATTATTATACATTTCTATGTACTGTTTAAAAAATGAGCAGGAGTGTTTTATCGGGTATAAAACACGAGGTGTAGCCGAGTGGTTTTAGACCCGATAAGACACAAACTGCGAGTTTATTAAACGGCTTAGAAACCTCATGATGTATGTTCTCATATTGTACAGAATACTTTACGAAATGAACCAAGTTTGATAGAGAAAATCCAAGTTAAAGTTTATGCAAATGAAGACGAATCTTTATCAGATATAAAATCACCTTCATGGTCATGATTCCTATTGTGTTTCCTTCATGAATTATTAATGAGTTTTCTATGATATTTTTCAATAAGAATTCATAAAATCGATTATTTTCCTCAACTGTCTTCTTAATTTTACTAAATTTGCATTTTTCAATTTTGTGGCCCTGGTCAAGTTGGATTCGCATGCAACCTTGAGAAAACAGTCTATTATTTAACAATTATTGACCTCAGGCTCTGTGAATATCAGGGAATATTTACCGAGATTTGAGTCTTCGACTGGTGAGGTAAATATTCCACCAATATTCACTGAGCCTGAGGTGAATAATAATTGTTTTAGTATTTTTAACAAAAGTGGAATTAATGAATATTGGAGGAAAAGCTTTGTTTTGTCGATGAGCTTGTCGATAACATTTGCTGTTCACTGTTATTTTCACCTGTAGATGAATATAATCCAGCATAAAGTTGTAAATTATTATATTTATCATATCTACTTGTCTAAAAATACTAATAATGTTACATGACAGCAAAGAAGACCTGCAGGTTGATAGAGTGCACGTACTAAAACTGTGAACATTAAATAGTACTAATTAGTACTATTTCATACAAAATCCTTTGTTTTCTTTTGTTTAATTATCACTATTTAGTGCTAAAAATTAGTATTTGTTTCACGGATTTAGTGTGAGCACTCTATTACTCGTGAATCAAATACTTTTATTTAATTGTTGTGTTAGTATATCAGTAAGTTCAAGTTTCGTTATTGTGATGGGAAATTTTTAATAGGGTTAACCCCCGGGGGGGGGGGAGGGGTACTCCAATATATGGACTATACAGGGATGATCCGCTGAACAGGGTATGGTTTTTCGAGCTTCTTATCATAAACAGAGTATGCAATTTCACTCAAGTTCCAAGTTCTTCCTGAGTTTCCTGTCATATTCAGAGTTTCTACTTTCGTATTGACTGAAACTGGTTATTATGGTCGTAAAAAATCGATACGCGAGCTGACATGATAATTGAAACGGGAACTCAGTGCAATTAATTATATCTTTTGTCATAAACAGGGTCTACAAATTTGGGTTTTTTTGTCATAAACAGGGTGCCCCTTTCAGAATCCCAGCGGAACACCCCTACCCAAATTCTTGTTTGTTGATACTCTTTCTTAATTCTAGAAAATATTATTTTGTCAAAGTTCAATGAAAGGTTATTTAATATTATCGTTAGTAGATTTTATAGATGGATCTTTAAAGGGCCACTTGGACGAAAATCGCTCCAAAATTAAAACTCTTTCATTCGAGCTGGAACTTTGCTGAAATAATCTAGAATACATTAAGAACCACCCACTGGAATGTCTTTTTGATATTCGAAAGGAAAGGGCCAAAATTTTACGATTTATTTTCGTCCGCCATTAATTTCTTTGAATCACAGAATTCGACTCAAGAAGACTGGCACGAGTACTTATGACGTCATTTACTCAACCCAAACCAAAACATTGGTGGGTAATGTATGTGTCATGTTCGTAAAACTCGGTTTATTTGGTTTATTCAGAAAATATATAATGTTTCATTCGGTTTCCTAACTACTATATGACCAAATAATGTCTAGGCGCTGAAATTTTTCAGTTTCAATAATACTGACGATCATAATTCGAAAATTTCAATACATCTCGGCACGCCAAGAATCACAACAAAGTAGGACGCATGGACGAGATTCTAGCGGTTCCATCGCGCGAAGTGACTGAGATATTCGGGATTTATTCGAATCATTTTAAGGATAACAATTTTTCAAGGCATATTTACATACGAGGGCAAAGAGCAACCCCACAATTTGTGTCCGCGAGACATCCGACACAATGAAAGAAAAATCTACGAGCTGAGTGACAGACGCCGCTGTCGCGCGAGTAATAAATAAGAAACCTTTGACATGTTCTATTACAAAGATGATATTAGATAATCGTATGTTTGTACCTATTCAATGCATAATAAACATTTTGAAGCAAATAATAACCGTTCTGTAGTAAATCAGCTAGGAGAATTACGAGCTCACATTCTAAATTATTCGGCACGTAGATCTAAGTATATTGTCACAAATCTTTATATCACAACGCAGAATTCAAAAGGCAATCGGTTGTTTTCATAACATCAATCACTATTAGATTACATTAAAACTTCAAATTTAAGATCTTTATATCATGGACAGTACGTAGCAAATACAAATAATGAAATGAACATAAGGAATTTTTATGAAAACCTCTTCCCAAGCATTGCTTCTTCTTCTAGTTCGGCTTCATCTTCATACATTATAACTTATGGTTCTAACTCTTCAGGATTGACAAAGCGAGCGTCCAAAGGAGTTTCCATCATATTTGAAGAGGTATCAAAGGTTTAAAAAAAGTCTGTTTAGAGATTCTTTTCACGACAACGCGTTTAAAACATCAAATAAACTTCAGGTAATCTAACAAGAAATGTATAGTCAAAACGACGCTAACATGACGGTGTTGAGTAAATGACGTCACAGTGTAAAACTGCTGTACATAATGACTCGTTGGCCGTGACACAAAGAAATTAATGGCGGACGAAAATAAATCGTAAAATTTTGGCCCTTCCCTTTCGAATATTAGAAAGATATTTCAGTGAGAGGTTCTTAATGTGTTCAAGATTATTTCAGCAAAGTTCCAGCTCGAATGGAAGAGTTTTAATTTTGGAACGATTTTCGTCCAAGTGGCCCTTTAATGCCTACTAATAACAGACATCTGCAGGCTGTTAAGGCTACAGATATGTGAAAATATCTCTAATGTTGATATGTAATTTATTTATTTGCAGAACTGCATTGCGGCGAAACAATAGTGTCAAGTACCTGTTGTCAGATTCTGTCATTGAATACATTAAAACCAATGGTCTCTATACTTCTTAATTCACACAATCTTCTAAAACCATTCCACTGATTAATTTTAGTTTTTATTATGCAGTTCCAGAAATTATTCATATATTATTATTTGTTTTCTCCTCATTAGATATTCATGAGTTTGAGAAAGAGTATAAACACTATAAGTGTGCAACACTTTGCACTATTTAGTAATAAAAAGTGCTAATTAAACATTAAACAGTAAGATTAGCATAATTTAGCAGTATTAGTGGTATTTATGTTACACACTTATAGTGTTTGTACTCTAGTATTTCCTCTATTAAATAAGCCTACCACAGGCTTTAATACGTGTAAGCCCCCTTCTAATAATTAAGCTCCTAGTCTGTGGCACCAAAATTCCTATTACCCCTCAGCCTCTAAACTGTGTTAGCTCTCACCTTTAACGAACCTTGTGGTATTATTCCCTTTACAGGCCTTTAAAAATTAATTCTGCCTTTAGGGATTAATATTATAATGGATAAAAATGATATCATTATGAATTTCCAAAGATCAGGAAAATTTATAGCCCAGCCCCTAATAAACTCCCCCCCCCCCTTCACCGGCGCTTTTAATAAGCGCCCCATCCGAAAGCACTAAAAAAAGAATAACCCTGGGGGTGCTTAATAGAGTAAATAAGGTACAGCTTATTCCTTGACGAACAACTAACTTACAGGTTTAGCCTCGTTTAAAAGTAAATCAAACTTTATTACAAAACTCAACTTTAATGTAAAAAAAAGCAATTGTGTGACCCGAACAATACCAATGTTTTGATACAGTATCGCGTATGGACTTTCATCTATGGATATTTATGAAGCTATAAACATAGCTAAACTAGTCCTGTGAAAATGGTGATATTGAATGGTGAACCCCCGCGTGCTTCATAACAGCACACAGCACGCACTCGCGTTTTCTATTTCTTCAATATTATGACAGTACTGGCCTTTATCATTTAGATAAAGCTTGTGCAGAAAGAATTAGTTGTATATTAATAACACATAACCATCTTGACTGTCATTTTTAATTTTACAATAAAGGTTTAGTAAAAAACTGGTCATGCATACTTTAATATCAGCTAAACATTTATTTATGATTACAAGTCACAAATTTTCTCTTAAGGAGGCTGGAAACCGTTTTTCTTGAGTGTGCATGCGCTCTAGGACGATGACGTTTTAATATTCAAACTGAAAAAAATCAAAAACTCTACGGTGAAATTTCTTCAAATTTTGCTCATGGATTTGGTTTATGTTTTCAAAAACTTTAAAAAATTCTGTAAGAGGGAACTATTCCAAACAAATTTATTGATTTTTACGAATTCCCTCTTTCAGAATTTTTTCTTTTTCATCAAAAAGAAGATTACAATACAAAGTTTACATATTTTTTAAAAAAAAGTTAAAAAAAAAACTTCAATGTTTGGTTCTCGAGTTATGACAAGGGTTCTAATGTCGTCATAGCAATGTTTTATGTCATTTTTTCACGTTCATTTTGATCTTTGGCTTTCCTGGTTTACTTGCTGTCATATTGTGGCCATATTGTTATTTTTTAGTTCATTGTGAGTGTATGTGAAGGCACAAAACACTTTCCAGCCTCCTTAAAAACACGATTTTGAGTGTTGGCTCTCTTAATAATCAGCTGATGTATCAATTATGATCAAGTTGTTTTTTGCGCAGCCATCACCTCAGTTGTGTTAAAATATACAGGCATTCAGCCAAGACCAAAAGAATTTTGATCAACTTGTAAATTGTTTATAATATTATGTACATACCTTACCATACAATAGACCATGAGCCCACCACAAACAATTAACAATTCCAAAAATATATTTTCATTACTTAGAAAGACCATGTATAAATTAGTAATTTCATAGAGTTGTGTTCTCATATATTAAATCCCTGCATTCTCAACTTTCACATCCCCATAATCCTTTGTGTCTTTGGGGGGTAACCAGAGGTTAAAAACCACTTATTTTGCTGAAGGCTGATCAAACAATGTTGACAATACCTTGTTTGGTATCCAAAAATAAAATGAAGAAGTAAAAAACAAAAAGATACAAGCTTGAAGATGTTAAAGGTTAATTTAAAAAAAAATTCCTTAAGTCAATACATTTTCTGTAAGACCAAAACTCTTCATGATCTGTACACGCAAAAATAACTTGGAATAAACTGATAATCAGTATTGTACAGATAAAAGCAGGTATAGTATAATTCAATTAAGAAATCTTTCAATTTGGGACAGTTTTTTGATTGGTTACCCCCCAAAAACGCAAGGCATTATAATGGGGATGCGAAAGTCGAGAATAGTTATAAGCATTTGAAATGTACCAAGAGCATGATAGCGAGGCTGGTAGGCCCTTGGTTGTTTCCATAGTAACCTTTCTGATCTAATAACAAATAGCTGTAGATTTTTATCATTTAATGTTACTACAGTGATATTTTGGAAGGTTTCAATATACAGTACAGTTTTTTTCTAATGAAAGCAATGTTGTCTTCTACAATTGATGAACAGAAGAGTAGAAAGTGTGCACCTGTGTGCAGTTATAAAGCTGCTTACTGCAGTTTTCGATATTCTGTGAACTCAGATATTTCAACGACTTTTGTGAAATTGGTTTTTCACTGCTGCCAGTCAAGGACATAAAAGGTACTGACTGATTAGTTTTGATTGACAGCAGTGAAAAAAAGAAAAAAAGATACAGTGTGCAGCTTGTAACTACAAAGTTCACAGAATATTTAAAATCGCAGTAAAGTACAAATTCTTTACAGAAGTCAACATTATCAATGTTGAAATACCATGGACTTTTTAAATGTCTATAAAAGCTGACTTATATGATTGAGGTTAAGCAAGTATGAATCTGGTCATCAAAAACACTGTGGTGTGCATTGAATATATCTTTCTCTTTCTCCGCAAGGGTAATCTTTGATGTACATGTAGAAATAAATTTAAAATATTTCAAATAAAAATTTAGGGGAGCTCTAATGATTACCCTTAAGCCTAGTAGTTTTGAAATTGGTATAGAGACCCTCCTGCTCGTACTCAAGCTTTGCCATACCTGCCTGCATTAAAAAGTCAAGTTAATAGAGTACAAACACTAAAAGTGTGCAACACTTTGCACTATTTAGTAGTAAATAGTGCTAATTAAACAATAGAAAACAATAGGATTAGCAGTATTTAGCAGTATTTAGTGGTATTTATGTTACACACTTATAGTGTTTGTACTCTAGCCTAAATAAAGGCAGAATTTTGTCTTTAAAACTCATGTTCAGCCTAAGTTGTCTAATATTTATCTTTTTGATAAATTTTTCTTTTTTTCTTTTGTGAAATTAAAAGTCATAACAACTTTACATATTATTTATACCTTTGTCTTGATGTGGTTTATTTAACATTATGTAGTCTTAGTAAAATATTTCAATAAAAATAAAATTAATTTAGATATAGTTTTTGAGTTTTCTTTTGGAAACCATGATAAACACACTTCCTAGACCTTAAGAACCAGCCACCCCTCCCCTGCTAGTCTCAATTATTTGTCCTAAAATCCCCACCCCACCCCAGTTAGTGTGGAAAACAAACAGTATCCACCAACCATAATATTGTGTAAGAAGGATATTCTATATTCCATAGGTGTCTCTTTTTTTCTATGGCTAGAGACCCCCTCAATAGCCCTTACTCACGCTGCAGCCCTCTTTATGGAGGCTTTGCACCATCACGTGCCAGCACCCATAATACAGCTTGGGCTGCCTGTGAGGGTTAGATGGCAGAACAATAAAATCCCTTTGCTCTCAGGAATTGAATTCTTTCTCGTGTAAAACAATTGTATTGTTCCTGCTATCTAACATGGCTGCCATCACGTGATGGTGCAAAACCTCTATTCCTGGCTTTGCACCATCTCATGCCAACAACCATAATAAAGCTTGGACTTCCTGTGGTTAGATGGGAGAACAATGAAATTCCTTTGCTCTTGGGAATTGAATATTTGCAATGTATAATGATTGTATTGTTACCAAAAGGTCAGTTTAAAACCAGACTTCCTACTATTTTTATAACAAACACGACTTTTTTTATCGTGTTTGTTTTAAAAAAAGATTGTATTGTTCCTACCATCTGACATGGCTGCTGTCACTTGATGTTGCAAAGCCTCTATTCCTACACAAGCCTTTAACCAGCATAAATCTATTCTCAAGCACTTGAATATGAAGCATGAGAATATCTATTGTTTCAGTCAACATGGCTGCCACACCCCAGAGGAAGCCCATCTCAAAGGGAGAAAACCTGCTGACAAGGTTGGATCATAATGTGGACTAAAATGCATCCAGTGTGCATTTTTCACACGCTTAAAAGTTGCTTTAAGAGTATTGTAGCCTTCTTCAGTACAATACATTAAGAAATTTAAAAAAGCTAATAGCTTGATTTCTATTTGATTGATGTATAAATGCAGGCTGAACATTCCTGATTATCTGTGGGGGAGTTATTAATACTTGTATTGCTGTCGGCAGACGCTATACTCGCACTATGAAAAGACTTTACATCCTCCATGTCTCCTTGAGGGCAATCAACCATAACAAATGCATCAAAGTCCGAAAGCACCACATTGTAGCATGTCTTTAGCGTACAGGAATCCAAAGCCTTTTCTATCTGTGACGATTCTGATAAGTTAACAAGTTCTTCTACTGTGTAATTCTCTTTAAAATTCCCATTGATGTAATCTTCGATTTTTTGAACTGAGAGTTCGGTTTGAAGAAATAGATGTAATCCAACAAAGGATAGATATTTCCGTCTATTTAATACCCTGGTTGGTCGAACAAAAATAATACAACAAAATTAGGAATAAGCATACAGTAACATGGAAATCGAATGAGGGGGGAATGAGAGGCACAGATGAGAGGGGGGAACCATACTTTTTAATGAAATTGGTTTTGATTTTTGCCAGCCTGCTATAGATAAATCTTGGCTGGCCAGAAACTTGCTGTTGATGGTCTAAGAAAATGTTTATAGCCTGAGTTTGTAAATACAATGATTTATTGTTCAAAAGTAAGTTAATATTGAAATGCCACAGGCATTTAGTTTTAAGAAAATATCATATACTATAATGGTGTTTAAGTAACACTTTTTGTGGTTAAGAGTGCATTTAACACAAGGCAGTTGTTTGGGGTATTCTGTACAGGGCTTAAAATAACAGCCAGACATCAGACAATGTCCGGTAGATCTGCAGCTTTTGCAATCTTTCAGCTGAGCCCTTATTAAAACTACCCCACACTACATCACAGTAGTCAAAATATGGTAAAATAAGGGCATTATAATTAATAATCGAGGTATCAAATGCAACAAATGAACGGACTTCCTTTAAAGCACTGATGCCCATTGACACCTTTTTAGTAATATGATCAACTTGGTCAGACCATGAAAGCATTTGATGAATGGAAATGTCAAGCAATTTAGGTACATTTGCTCTCTTTACAGGAATATTCCCTATTGATAACGGGAAGTGTTGGAAGAGAAGCCAATTTTGGGTTTGAACCCAGGAGAATAAACTCAGTTTTTGCAACGAGAGAGAGAGAGAGAAATAAACCTTGTGATCATGATATTGGTTTTGGACAGAAAGTCGTTAAGAGGTATAGTCAATATCTGGTCTACTGCAAATCAATTCTGTCATAAATATGAACCATTTTTCTTACTTGTGTAGAAAATCTTTCAATCCCTGCATTCTTGAGTGGACAAATTTGGGTTCAAATCGACCAAACAGTCTTTTTGGAGGTAAATTTGGAACAACAAATTCACTAAAAACAAGAATAAATAAAAACTAGAAATAAATATCATTAATTAAAGCATAAAAAGATAAAAATAACACTTCCGTGTCCAGCATAGTTGTTGTACGTTAACTTCAGGTATTTTAGATGAACTAGCTGTCAATTTTTATATGTAAAATAATATGACACACTCAATTTCCTGCGTATTATGACAATTTTTTTGATGCAATTACGGAGTGATAATGAAATTAATGGTCTGTAAACCGGTTTTGAATGTTTTTTTTTTGCTGATGCCTGAGTGAGGGAATTTTCTTCTATTCCTTTGTGTGGCTCACTCCATTGGTTTGAGCTTGTGACTTTCAAGTTTGCTTGTTTATGTAAAAAATGGTTGTTTTTCAGGCACTCTTTCTCAGTTTTTAGTGTCGTACAATAAACAGTTTAGTACACAGAGCAATTATAGAATACCCCGCAAACAATATGCAGTTGTTGGAACACTTCGAAGAACAACGCATACAACAATAGAAATCATGGACATTAAGTATTTGCATATGATTTGCAGGGTATTCTATAAGTATAGCATAATCTCTATGTAATAAATTAATATGCTGTAAAAAAATAATGTGGATAATTTCTGTGGTTAAAGTAAAGATATATTTATCAATTATATTTTTGATGGATTCCACATCATAATTATACCATAAATTTGCAAGAACTGTGCAAAACCAAAAAATTTTATAGTCACATGATTAGAAACTATAAGATGCTGAAGTCAGGACCTCTATCTTTCACCAAGCTCCTAAATCTTTTATTATTCTTCAATATTGAAAAACAAAGAGACAAAATGTTCACCTTGCAAAGCCATTTATCTCTGTAGTACACAGTTTGTTCCTCAACCAAATGAAATCTGAATATCTTCTTCTAACAGAGGAGTTTTTTCTTGAAAATGCTATGTTATTAGTCTTCAAGAAAACGAAAATAAACTCAATTGGAATATAATGTCAACAGGTTATAAATATCATAATATGTAATGAGCTGAAAGATGGAATTGAAATCCTATAGAGGGGAAATATTGTTCTTTAACAGAAAAATATTCCTTTTATGAAACATTTCCCCTGCACATGTTGGTATAATAATCATTTCCTTGATTCCTTTCAAGTAAATAAACTGTTAAATATTACTAAATCCTTTCATGTTTTTATCTTTAAATCCATCCTGTAGTGCGTGGGTAGGGTACCCCTCCCCCCTCCTTAGTATTTTCTTCTATTGCGCAAAAATGTTAAGTATGGATGGAAGGCGATAGATGCGTAAAGGGTTAAAGTAAAGGAGAAAACTTATTACCCGTTAATGAAATAGTAAGGTCTTTAGCTAGTTTTACAGATTATCATTACCTCTATTGACGTACATATATATATATATATCAAGCTAAATGAAAATTTTACTCAAAGCTTTTATTGTTCAACTCACATCGATTTGAATCTCGTAGTCCACAAATCTCCCTCTGCTGCAGTTGTGTATTCTTGGGTTTATGACCTCAACGTGTACAATCTATTAAGAAAAAGATTTAACATAAATTTATTGACTACTTTGAAGATCCATGAGCTTAAATAAAATCATTAATCTATAACAAGAATCTAAGAAATACGTAAGCTCATAAACATCGTTTCTACAAACAATAGTTTATCGATTACAGTTCTAAGGTTAAACCCCGAGTAAGTTTTGATGCTTATTTAGACCATTCGTCTTTCGAATATTGTCAAAATTATTATAGCCGATTTTTAAAGATTTTTTTTTCCTCAAATTGGCTTTCTTTTTGAACCGTTTCTTTTTCGGGCGAAAATTCAATACTATCTTAAATTGGCGCGAAATTAAGCCGATGTTTGTAAAATTAAGCTTGGGTGTATCTTACTCACCGAAAACTCTGGTTCCTTTTTACTTCTCGTCATCTTTATATTAGGTGTATTCTTTGAATAGGATCGTAATAGTGTAGCAGTGATTCCCCTATCGACCAGTTCGAGATCCTGTTTGTATCTGTTTTGATCGACGAGGTCCTTGGATGATGTAATCATGTGATGTTCATGTGACCAGCTCGATCTTATCGCGTGACGTGTAGACCAACTCAAAATAATACGTTACAGTAAAAATTAAATTAAATTAAATCTTAAAAGCAAATACAGAATTAAAAAAAGAAAAAAAAACTTGAGAAGAAATTAGCACACATATTCCACACATATATTTGACCGTCTACTTGGGTTTGACCACAGGTAGCCCAAGCGCAGAGTTTGTGAATAGCGTGAGGTTTACTAAATTTAAAATGAGATGAATGTTAGAATTTCAAAGGCTCCGAAAAATGTCGTCCCTCGCTATCAGACATTATCACCCAACCAAGGTATACCAGTAGCCAGCTGCTGTGCAGACAATCCCTTTCCCCTCCCCACTCCGAACCGTAACCCAAACACGCTCAGTTTCACTTGATCACGCGAGTAAGTAATAATGTCATTGGCAAATCACGGGCGCCAGAGTCCAAAGTCTGCCAATACCAACTTCCAATAGTGTTGAGCTCCGTTCTCCCGGCCTGTGTTCTTTCTCTCAAAAAGATTAGTGCAAATTCGAAGTATAAGAGGTATAAGAGCAATACGTTAAAAGACTTGCCAAAAATATGTTTTGTATTTTGATCGGAGATAAACACAGAACTCTCACATTTCCCCTAGGGGGTTACGGTAGGGAATTTTGTCATTGTGCAATACATTGCGCATGCACCAAAAAATAGATTATGCCAGGCCCTCTTTCTTCGTTGCAGGCCAGAAGAAACACAGGCTCTGGGTACAAAATTGTTTTGTATAGCACTTTCGTTCAGGATGCGCAATACGTAAGAATGGCAGGGCCCCTGGTGTACATCGTATACCTATATTTCTCTAGCGCCTTCCTGTTTCGCGTCAACGCCAGCCCGCTGATCAAAAAGCTGGAAGACTCTGGGCTCGAGTTGAGTCTAACCACAGAGGTAGCCTACGCCTCTTATTTATGGAGTTTCCAGTTTTTTTCTTTATTGTTGCTCTTTCAACATTTTAAATTAAGTTAAATTTTCAATTTTTATTTTTTATTTCTTCGGCTGGAGCCCGCATTTGCTTATGATCAGCATCTGAGCGCATATTTGCGCGCGAATTTGCACATCAGTTACGTCACTGATGACGTATGTCTAACTGACATTATGACATCAGTAATAAGCTTTCTCGATCATTCTCATTATTTTTTAATGAATTAAACTGCGAGTCTACAAAGTTCTTGTAGAATCTATTATTTCAGTGCATATCGAGATGGAAAATTTAAAACAAAACAGTCGGAAATTTTTGCGTTAGTCACCAGAACGAACCATGGTAAGGATAATAGACAAAGAGCTGAATTGTGAAGAAAAGAGATCAGAAAATGAAAGGCGTGGTTCGGAATGTAATTTGTCTTGCGCTTTGCTGCATCGCTGGAATGTTGGATGAGAATTTTCAATCATATCTAACTTTTAGTGAAAACTGTGGGAGGAAAAACGATATAAAAGCGAGGAATAGAAAAGATTACGGAAGAAAAAATAACGTGAAAGTGGGAAATGAAAAGATAAAGGTTCATACAATATGACTAAATACGATTTGGATGAGGGATTTCATCCATATTTTTTAATTAATGAAAAATGGAAGGCACAACAAGTAAAACAGAATAGGAAAATATCGTGAAAATATATGATTTATAAAGAAGGAATATTTTGTGAAAGAAAGAACTTACATTTATGACAAGTGTAGTGGTGAGTAATGATAAAATTGAGATGGTTTGTTTTCCTTTGCAGTTGACAACAAGGGTTGTTCGAGTAAAGCAACAGAAGAGAAGTAACGAAGAGTCTTATTTCGAGTCCTGGTGTATGTGCAATGGATTTTTCTTTCTGCTTCTGCTGACATCAGTTCAGCTTTTCCCAAAGGCTGAAGACAAGCCTAAAGGTAAGAATAAGAAGATAGAGAAACTGCAATGCACTTGGTCATAGGCCAAGGGCGAGAGTTGATAATGAAACTGTAAGGGTAAAAAGAATCACAAGTGTACTTTCTCTATATCAAACAACTATATATTGTCTAGAATAATTACTACAGACAATAACTGCAGCAATCTTTAGGTAAATGTAAGAGGTGCTAGCTTGATATATAGCAAGGTCCTATTACGATTTGATCTGTCTTCACCATATTTAATGAAGCCGAATGGTTGGGAAATCTACCGTTCTATGGGGTTTACAAACCATTTCGCTCTATTAACTATGTCTAACTATAATAAGGAAACTAGTATTTTCAGCCATACTTGCTTTGGTTCATTGTGCACGATCATTATCACGTGATGGTACGGTTCAACATCGCTCGCCAAATAACAGCTGTATTCTATAGGGTTTCCAAACCATTCTGCTCTTATTAACTATGTCGTCACCAACGGGTAGCTTATTTATTTCCTACTATTGCATGTACGTCCCTGGTAGGCGAATGCGTCGCATTTTGGCAAGCACCACGCATAAAGTCTTATATAGGACCAAGAAACAATATAATGTTTTGGTTGCACTGAATTTTGTTATAAGGTTAAAAGGAATACCATTTGGTGGGTTCTCTTTCCTTATCTAGTTACAGAGAATCCCTTCATTCAAGGGCAGGAGAGTCAAGCTGAACCAAGGTCTGTTCCCTTCATCCCTGGACAAGAATATCAGAAGTTTGACTACAAAGTAAAAGTGATCAGGAGAAGAAAGAGGAGTGGTGTGCGAGGCAGAAGAAAGAGAAGACCAAAGATCAGGGGCGATTTGTATGACGGGTGGACGGCAGAAAGTACTACACGACTGGCGATGGTTGTGTTCTTTCTTCACCTGGAAAACAACTCCAACAACATCGCTACAAGACGAGTTTAAAGAAGTGTATATGGAAGATGTTGAGAAGACTGCAAGGCAGGAAGATGCTGGTGTTAGAATACAGAAAGAACTTGATGACAAGGTGGTGGTGGTTGTAAGAGACGAAAAAGGTGACTATAAAGAGACGACACTGACTAGTGATATCAGAGACGAGGAGCTAAAGTTGGAAAATGACATCACAGAGGAAGAAAACAATGACTGCGTTGTGGAACAGAAAGTAGCGATTCAAAAGGATGACAAATCGAATATGGAAGATAGTTGCACGATTAAAAGTGTTGCTTCTGAATGCTGTCCAGTACGAAGATTGGAGACTCATGTCTTGCAGAAGACAGACAAGCCAAAGACTTATAACGTGGTTCCACTGAAACAGCTTGAGAGCAAAGTTCAGTTACCAGTTAGGACTGAAACTGTTGCTTCTGAATGCTGTCCCGTACGAAGATTGGAGACTCATGTCTTGCAGAAGACAGACAAGCCAAAGACGTTTAACCTGGTTCCACTGAAACAGGTTGAGAGCAAACCTTCCACTCAGCTGCAAGTTACAGAAGCATCTTTGGAGGTCGGTGAAGCAAAGTCCCATGACGTCAGTACTTCGAGTTGTTATCGTAAAGAGATATGGGACACTCATGTCCTACAGAAGACAGACGACCCAAAGACCTTCAATCTGGTTCCATTGCAAAAGAAACGACTGCAAGATGACAAAGTTGTCAAAAGTACTTCATGGAGTAAAGATGTAATTCCTAACACATCCACAAGGGACGCGGAGTTGCAGTCCAGTGGCTTATCTACACCTAGACTCGTGTTCAGCAAAGAAAGATCAACTTTCAAAGGTAAGACAATTTGCTGGGTTACTGCTGGGCGTTACTGATGCTACAACATGTATTTCTAGAACGAATATTGAATGCTTCTATTTTATTTCTTAAGATGATAGTCAACCAGAAAGAAAATCGAGAGAAAACAACCAAAAGAAAGATCACATACCATCACCTAGTCGTTTTTATTACAAGCCAAATAAGAATTCTCATTATTCTAATTCCAAGCGAACTGGAGGTCCATCCTGCAGAGAGGAGATGGGTTTGTCCTGGCGTAACCGATCCAAAGAATCTGCCGAATCATCCAAAGGTCATATGTATTTAAGCTGGCGTCAAAAGGAATGTCAAAGTTTTGGATCATCTATGTCTAGCAACTGGCGACAGCACGATTATACTGCAAGGTCTTCTTCTAGAACAGCTCAGCCATTAAGTTGGCGTAAACACAAGGAGAATGCTAGAGACTCTCCTAATGAAGAGATGCGTTACAACTGGAGAAATGACAGACAAACTAAAGCTCCGTCTTCTGCATCAAACTGGCGAATAACATCCGAGTCAAAGATTCCTCGAAGATCAGGAAGACACTCAGGATAACATGAACTACAGATCTACCTAACGAAATTATCTCATTCTCATTATAATCAAATTTTATATAATCGAACTTGTGATAAAATATTCTATTGTTCGACATTTTACCTCTCTTAAGAGAGGTAAATAAGAGAGGTAAAATGTCGAACAATAGTTATATAAATTTTATTTTTTTTGATTTACCTCTCTAAAAGAAACATTTTACCTCTCTTGAGCTCTTCCATCCATGACATGGAGATGTGTTCAAGGGCGGATCCCGCCAAAATTTTAGGGGGGGGGGGGGGCTAATTGAGTTTCTTCCGTCAACACAACGGAAAACAATAAAAAAAGCATCTAATTCTCCAGTTTTATTTTGTTTTGTTTTTTCTGCTGAAAGGGGGGCTTCATTCTCCCTTTGCCTCCCCCCCTGGATCCGTCCTTGGTATTTACATATTAAAAACCTCTTGTTTTTGTAGCACCCTTTTCGTAAATAAAACCGCATTATTTTCACTGAGTGTCATTATAAATAATTATGGTAATATTAATCAAGCCAGTGGCAAATCCAGAACGATTTCAAGGGGATGACTGTCACTTAGCGTCCATTTTAAGTCTTGAGTTCTCCATCACTCTTGTTATTCGACTTCAATGAAGGAATATGTGACTAGTAACCTATGGATTCGCCTCTTGCAAGGATGAAAAAAACTTTATTTGGCAAACGGATTTCATTTTCGAAAGCCTTACCCACCAATAGGAGTAAATCGTAATTTGCTTTGGAACCAGTTCTCCATATTTTTCATTTTAAAAAAGGCTTCCGGCTTGAACTTTTAGTTAGTGATTAATAGACCTCTTTCGTGGTGTGACAATGTCAAAAACCCGACTTTAAATATCGCATGAAATAGAATGCACTCAAGAGCGCGAACCGTTCTATAATCCCCTTGAGACAGAGCAAAAAAAATCGATAGTGTTGCCTCTTTAAACATGTATGTTAGGTTTGCAATGGAAAAACTTCAGATTCACTAATTCAAAGTGAAGATTTTGAGCCTTGAATTCCCATACGACTCCTTATAGTTTCTGCCATCCTTCCAAATTTAGTTAACATATAAATCATGTTCCGTGTCAACATTTTTTCTTGACCACGGGGAAAAGAATTGAAGATAAATGGCCAGATGTAAAATATGATTGAATGTTTTTCTCGCTGGCTGTTTTCGATGACGATCAAGAAGGCATTAAAATAAAAAGACGAAGAATAGACTTCGAAAAGGTTTTTTTGGGATACATGTTACGTCATAGCCGCCATGTTGGTTACCTATACAAGCATTCCTGTATCGACCAAGATGGCGGCAATTTGAATGTTATTTATATCTCAAGAGATTTATTGGTCACATGGTAGCACTCCAATAATAGCCCACTTCCGAGATATGCTTCGCTTGTCACGCACAAAGGTTTCAGTATGAGGCTACGTGCTAAATTAAATTTATTCCTACCGCCTGTCACAAATGACTGAGCATTTAGCACGTAGCCTCATACTGAAACCTTTGTGCATGACAAGCGAAGCATATCTCGGAAGTGTACTATTGCGTCGTCATACGGAGCAGCGCCGTCTTATACGGTTCTTTTCACTTGCTTCTAAAAATATCAAAAATAGGTTAAGCAGCCCCTGGAGAAATTTGAACTCTCGACCTCTGGTTTACAAGACCAGTGCTCTAACCACTGAGCTACAGAGGCCTTGCTGATAACATCATCGCTCATCCACAATTTTAGAGTTTTTGTGTCTAATGCATATTAATAAGCAGGAGACACTATGCCATCGAGTTTACCCAGATATACTTCATATAAAAAACACTTAAAACTAGAGAACAGAGAGCTCTTGAATTGGAAATACTCAAGTTTATTATTATTATCAACATATTGCCATACATTTCTAACTCAGCTTATATAAAATGCTTTCAATTCTACTTAAAAGTAATTAATGTCCCTGCTGTTCTATGCCTACATTTGGTACCTACACTATCCCTGTTATTGCCTCTGCATGCAGGCGTATATGACATGTACCCCCTAAAGGTACCTATTTTTCTTACTAATATAAGTAACTGATGCTAGCTTATTCTAACAGATAAAGAAAATATAGTAATGCTAAATGTTATCGGAACAAAGTTTAACTTTTATTTAAAATCACATCATGGAACAAAATGTGTCGTAGTAGATAATTTTATTACCGTAGGTACGAAAGATAGTAGACTGACGTTTCGGACGTTAGTCCTTCGTCGGAGTCCGAAGCGTGCAGCCTACTAATCTTTCATACCTATGGTGATAAAATTATCTACTACGACACATTTGGTTCAACTAAAAAACACCGACGCAGTCCAAGCTAATTCCAAAACTAGTCGTCATCTACATCATGGAACATTGACTTAAGGCACAACGTAAAGAATACCAGAGTAAGAGGAACCACGGTAGTACATGTTGCCACTGTTAACAATACGCTTGATCTGCCTCCAGCACGAATTGCTGTTGTAGCAGCTGTAGCTACCGCTGCTACAGCTGATAGTAGCAACCGTGACACAACCCCAAGAAACCTTGCCGGGGTGAAGACCCATTGTAGAGCGACCCTTTTTGTTGGGGGAGTAGTAACCATAGTATCCAGAATTGTCTTCCTTCTTAGGGTAGAGTCTGTACCAGTCCAGTCCTGGATAGGTGGTGCTGGAGCGATGTTTACCGATCAAGTACTCGCCGTAAGGTGTTGGGCCTCGCTGTTCATACTCGGATGAAGCACTGGCTCGTACAATTGTACAGGTGTGCCTTGAGCTACCCCTAGACAAAACCAAACATCGTTAGGGTCTCAAATCCAACAATACAAAAACTTTGTGCTAACCCTTTCTACTACCTCTTTCTCTTTTACTCCGACGAAGGACTAGCGTCCGAAACGTCAGTAAGTTTTTTCATCTTTTCACGGTGTATAATTTACCCTTTTATCATTACTATTTCATTAGAAACACCGACGCAGCTCACACTAGTTTTTAGCTAGTTATCTCTTCCAGATTAAAATGAATCATCGTTAGCTATTGTGTCAAATCCAGCGATTCAAAAACTCATCAAATGCATTGCAAAAGATTTGCAAAAGATATCAAAGGATTGACTTTATGCAAATAAAAGAAGAAAACACGGGAGGGTGTTTAGCGAGAGTGAAAACACGTTGTGCTTCATGCATTTTTAGACAACCTCATAAAAATGGTATTCATATCGGCTGGGACCCGGCTGGAGAATTTGGAAGGCTTTTACAGGTAATCTATTGGTGTCTCTCAAATTACATTATGGCAAATTGGATCTTAGGCTGCGTTCATAATGTATGGGATAGGGGGTGGGATGGGGGGGGGGGGGGGGGCAGGTGAAATCTTTAAATGACAAAAAAATTCTTAAGCCCCCCCCCTGAAGTCCCCCAAAAAATAACTATTCCCCCCGGTCAATCTCTCGTAGCTTCTTCTAAAAATTTTGCATCTCCCCCATTTTACTGGTAAAAATTTTTCCGATCCCCCCTAAATTTTTTCACCTGCCCCTCTCTCTGCCATACATTATAAACGCAGTCTTACCAGTTGCTGGTCCAGGAATTTACAAAGGGGGATTCCAAAATGGTCGCCATGGAACCCACGAAACCACCCCTGGATCCGTCACTGGTTAATTGTGAGATAACAAAACTAAAAGCCTTACTTGATACATTCCAATGTTAGCGAAGTCCGGCGGAAGTAACAAACTACAGCTCCTGTGTTTTGACTTGGTCCTCCAGATGGACTCTGGCTTTCTGGACAGCAAGATGGCACAGTTATCCTAACAAGAAATTAATAAAACCAATATATTATTTCAAAGACTTATTTCTTAAGAACTAAGTAATATGTGAGCAAGTACATCATACGTAAAAAAGTTAATGCCTGTAATTTATAAATAAGTCTGATTTGAATGCGTTAAGAGGACAATCCAGACGCATCCATTTCCTTCGGACTTGAAGGAATAAGCCTGAAGCGAGAAGACGTTTTACTCCCGTCTCTAGACCATAATCCTTTTCACACTGCTTTCGTTCTTTAATTATGACTATTATTCCTGTATTCTCTACTATAGTAAGGAATCAAAAATTTTAATATGAAAGAATTTCAAAAACTATTATGGTATAGAGTCGGGGGTAAAACGTCATCTCGCTTCAGGTGATTACGAGCCACGAGAGGGATGAGTCGACGACCTTGCGAGGGCAGTTCTCTTTCACTGTTAAAAATTTTAAAATACAAGGGCAGATCACTGGAAGGGGTCCAAGGGGTCCAGACCCCTTTTTACAACCCATTGTTTTCCCCTTCTTTAACAAACGTTGTATTACAGAGAATCTTTAAACTATGATATCCTAAACTGTTTCTATCGAAAGTCATAACTCTTATGTTTATGAATTGAAAGCCACATCACGTTGTCGTGTTTTCTTTATAAAAGATTACGAATGAAATAGTGTATGTATGACGTCAGAAATGACCTCACTTATTGAGCGTAAGTTTTGGACCCCCCGCCTCCCTCCCCAAAATAAACCATTTCAGATCACGTGTTATTCCCTTCAGAATAAGATTCTTTGTTTGAGTTGTATTCACATTCATTCATGGAGTGTCATCTCATTCACACCCGTTACTCTGTGCATCCGGTCTTTTCTTAGTAAAAAGACTGGATGCCCGCTGGCTACTTGGGAATGACAAGTGGTCTGAAATGGAAAACGATTACGCCAAGTGTAAATTGGTCTATTTTGCTGCCTGTCTCAATTCTCAATGATAAACTCTAGATAAGCAAAAAGATTTGAGTTTCGCTAACTTACTTACCCTCTACTTCCAGGAGAGATGAGAACCAAAAGGCAAGTTATAAGAGCTATCTTCATCCACATTTTATTGTTTAAAACGAAAGTAATCCTCCGAAATATTCCTGGGAACGAAGCAAGAAACATTATTTATTACTCTCGAGTTTTGTCCTAAGGCTGCGTTCATAATGTATGGCAGAGGGGGGAGGGGGCAGGTGAAATTGAGGGGAGATCGGGAAAATTTTAGTAGGAAAAAGGGGAGGGGAGAGGAGAGGCAAATTTTTATCAGAAAAATGGGGGGGGGGGGGGGGATGCACAATTTTTGGAAGGAGCTACAAGACTTGCTTAGGGGGAACTTTAAGGGGGGTGTTTAAAAGAATTATTCTGGACATTTCAAATTTTCACCTGCCCTCCCCCCCCCTTGCCATACATTATGAACGCAGCCTAAAATTGCTTGAGGTAGAACAACCAAAGTTCTTTTTAACTATACTTACGAATAACAAACCAAAAAAAAAAAAAAAAAAAAAAAAAAAAAAATTTACGTCGTTGTATGTGTCGGATGTTGCTAAATTTCGGTCATAGTCCGAGGTAATTTTTATGAATACGACACACTGGAGTGGACACAATTTCTTTCTCTTCGTTTCGTATGTTTTAAATCCACAGCTCTCACCCAATAGTCGAGTATTACACTTGGGAAAGGAATGGACTATTCGTCTAAGGCGCAAATTATTTAATGAGCCCAGGGATAGAGATCCTTTGCAGGATATTCCCAATGCAGCCAATTCCGTGGACACAATAGAAACAAAAAACAAAAAACAAAACAAAACAAAACAAAAAAAAAACCTGGTCTATGGAGAAAAAACGCTTCGACAATTTCGGATAATGGGAAAAAATGCTTTAACATATGTTACTGATTTAACGATTTCGCTCCATTTAAGCGAGTACTTAGTTTTATAAATTCCGTTATATGATATTTAGCAATATGCATAAGCAGTGTTTGCATAAAGAATTTTGTTAAATAGGCTATTTCACTTCAGAACACTTATCGTAAATTACACTTCTTGAATTAAAATGATTAGAAAATTTATATTTCAAACGTTTATATCTCTGAAAAGGGAAGACCGCATACAAAAATACTGCAACCATACTACTACACTGGTCACATATCAGTAAATGATTGAAAATAATTTTTCTTTGGTATACAATTTTCTATGAATATTTCTCTAATATGGCTGATAATCAATGTTTGCAAAACACGATCCCTCTTACCAATAAATCAAGCTATAAACCATCCCATATAATAATAATAATAATAATAATAATAATAATAATAATAATAATAATAATAATAATATTAATAATAATAACGCAAGTCCTGACGCTCCCGCTAAAGAACTGAGAAAACGCTAAAATAATGCGACTCGTCACGATTATTCTGGTCCTAGTCATCTCCAACATGCCACCAAAGAAGACTACAAACACGCAACACATTCGAAATCAAACAGAAGCTCGACAGAGAATTGAAACAACGAATGATGAACGACACCGCGTTAGAACGAAATGGACCCAAGAGATGAACACCGCTTTAATTGATTCTAGAACAGAAGACAACAATCAAAATGGCAAACTATATCAACAACAGCAAAGACAAGAGGATCAAGCATGCAAGAACGCTTGAAATGAATAGAATCGCGCAAGGTAGAAGGTCAATTTTCAAACAGGCCACCAAGTACGCAGCGGAATATAACATCACGTGCGACTTTGATGATACAGGCACTAAAATACCTACAAGTAAAGACCCTACACCTGCCAACGAGATCAAAACGATAACCTCACCTTCACCAAAATCAATAAAAGAGCTGCTGCGATCAAAGATCACGGAGAAGTATATAAAAGAAACAAAACAGCAGACATGGCTTGGAGCCTACACCAACCACCAACTCCAAGACAAACAGATTTCACCAACAGCCAACCAGATCCTGAAGAAGTGGAAAAACATTCCCGATATTGTCTACAGCGTAAACAAGAACATACGCCAACAACTACTACCAACAAAGACATACCAACAAAGCAAAGCACAGATGACCATCACAGACACCAAATGCAGAATGTGCCATGTGGCTACAGAATCAACAACACATGTACTAAGTGGCTGCTCAAAGATCGCCCAAAGCCTTTACACAGCCAGACACGACAGAATGCTGAGACCGATATACCACTGTTTGCTGGAAAAGTACAACTTTCAGGAAAGCGACAATGGAAAGCCATGGTACCAACAAAGTCTACCATCAGCAGTACTTCAAAATGAAAAGGCAAAAATATACTGGAATGTACCCTTTCAACTTGAGAAAGCTCCAGAAAACAGTGCCAATAAACCCGACATAGTTGTAAAAGATAAAGAAACTAATGCTTGGACACTATTTGAAGGCACAGTTTGTCAAGTTGGTAAGATTGCGGAGAGAACTGTTGAAAAACAAGAAAAATACACGGAACTACGTGCAGGCATCAAAAAAGAGTGCAAAAGCTCAAGTGTAAATCAGATTAACATAGTGTTTGACTTTCTCGCAGGACATCACGAACAGCTAAGAAAAGACCTAAGAACAATTACAAATACAGACAGGGAAGTGAACTTTCTTATAGAACGATGTCAGAAATGGATTTTAAGCCAGAACGTTAATATAGTCAAGAAGTTCTATGAATATGCATAAGCTGAAGAAAGGATTGAAAAAAAATGATGAACTTAACCAGCCTAGACTTAGTCCGCTGGTCAATGTAAACATGATATATACAGACAAATAAAACTTGCCATAATAATAATAATAATAATAATAATAATAATAATAATAATAATAATAATAATAATAAATATTTATTTAGCGCCTATCCAAATCTGCTCTAGGCGCTTTAAACAAAAAGAAAAACCACAAACTGTGGTAGGCTGTGAGCTTTGCTTGGCGCCTGTGGCTGCCGCTACACAACCCATACCAAAGGAAAAAAAAAAAAAAATTATACGAAAATAAAATAAATAAACACACACGCACGACGAAACCACGACTAAAGGTATATAACATATACATCTTAGCTACATTTCCACGACTAAATCAAGTCACACTTATTTAGGAGGAACAGGCTGCACTTACCGCTATATCTTCTTGAGTGCGACTTATAGCTTTATGAAAATAACAAGCTTGGGTGTCGTCATATTTATACCTCTCGGCCGTCTACGGTAAAATCGACTATATGAAGGTATTTAGTTCCTGTTTTGCTTAGGGAAGTGATTAGATCAACTAAACCGAATCACGTTCGTATTTTGAATGAAGGGACAGACCATTAGATAGTTGATGGGGGGTTGCAGGAATTTTGGTTGCATGATATTTATTTTTTTGGCTCAACTCTTGCACGTTATTTTTTTGCGTACAGTTAGATATTTTTCTTCTAGCAGAAGAGGTTGCACGATATATTTTTTTGAGGTTTAAGTGCTTGCTCGATATTTTTTGGGGGATTTACGCAACCCCCCCCCCCCCCTCCCCCCCTCCATCAACTATCTAATGGTCCGTCCCTAAGCTCTTGGGCGATACGTGATTAAATAAACTATTGATCGATCTTGGAACAACGTATTTTGTTGACCCATGAACTATAACATCTACTGGTCTCTACTGGAAACAATATCCAAACAAAAGGATCCAAACAAAACGTGATCGATGTTTGTAATCGTGCGTGATATTCAAAACTGATCGTGCACGATTTCCAAAACTTGTGTACGATACTACGAATGAAACCAAATCCCCTATCGTGCACGATTTCCAAAACTCGTGTACGATACTTCAAATGAAACCAAATCCCCTATCGTGCACGATTTCCAAAACTGATCGTGTTTAATGCGAGATGGTGCACGTACTCATTGATAAAAAATTGATCCTACTACACTGAGAAAGAAGTATTTTGAAGGTATTTTGCTCCTGTTCTGCTTAATTAAATGGGATGGGATTGATTAGATCGAATCAGCCGAATCATCGCCAGTGGCTGTTGTTTGGTTGTCAGATCACGTAGTAGGTGACCCATAACTCTTGAGAAAATACACCGTGAATGAAGGATTTGGAATCGATTTTGATATTTTCCTTGCTGAGTGCTAATGGGCATTGATAGTCACGTACGCAGCCGCTATTAGTGTTATCATGCTTCTTATACTGCGCAACTAACATGTAGAATTTATATGTTCCCATTATAAGCATATCTAGAAGAGATAACTAGCTAAAAACATATCTATATCAATAAACCTAAAATTATATGGCTGAAATTATAAAATAATAATATCAACATATGTAATAATATTGCTATAAAAATATTGAATATTGTTGTGGTATAGGGCGGGCAGGGAATTCCATAACTTTGGTGCCACTGTTATGAGAGAGAAAATTAATGTTTTTACAGACTAAGCTAGACATCAGGGCCCGGTTGTACGCCTGGATAGCGCTATCTAGCGGATAAATCCTTATCCAGTGTATAAGTCGATGCTGTTATCCAATAAATTTATCCACTGGATAAGATTTATCCGTCGGATAGCGCTATCCAGGCTTCGTGCAACTGGTCCCTGTTTTCTAATTACTAGATTTCTTATCGCATGAAAACAAGATAAAGAATGATCAATTAGCTATTAAAAATATCGATATAAGATTTCAGTAAGGCTACCATCACGCACAAGTTTAGATAATGGTATGCTTTGAATACACAAGTAAACCCCTTAGCTCCTTCCATTAGCATTTGTACCTCTCGTTACGCCCTACACACTTTTTACCCCTTTGCTTAGTTATTTTAGCACTATTCTTTTAGATCTTATGATATAAATATTCCTCGTAGCCTTTTCTATACATTTACCATATATTCATTTATTAACTTTAGTTTAAGTTATGTTTAATTCCAAGATTTTCACTCGTATTACTCGTTATTAAGATATAACACTTAGCAATTTACTATTTCTTTTAGCCAATCATGATTCAACAATATTAACATACTGATTAGAGACTGACACCTGTCATAGAATCATTATAAATAGAACTCATGTAATTAGTTGAACAGAGAACACATAGAGATTAATACAGATGTAACACAGAGAACAGAAAGTAGAATAAAGATCCCGGTGTTCGTACCGAGAGCGGTCGTCCCATAACACACTACACAAATGCGCGGCCAACTAAGACAAGACAACGTATTTTATTGGCTCTGTATAAACGTATTCACATTGGATTGCTGCCAATAAAAATATAGAATAATTCAAGAAGACCAACTGAGGTCTTCTCTGTGACCGTTGTAGGCATGTCTAAAGGCCGGTTTAGACGGTACGATTTTCGCCTACAACTATCGCATACAACACGCTCGCGTCTGTCGTAGGCGAGTTGTAGGCTTGATTTACACGGTACGACTCGAGTTGTAGGATAAAGCGAGCGTGTTGTATGAGATAGTTGTTCGCGAAAAGCGTACCGTTTAAACCGGCCTTAATAGTGATTGTTTTCCTTAGTTGCTTAGGTAACTTGGCGATAGGCTTCTCAAGGAGGCGTAGGTTGCGAGTCGACACACAATGAGCGAAGTAGGAGATTCACTCATGATGATAAACTATGTTAACGGTTTGAGTTTTATATTTCCAGGTTGATGTCACCAGTGCTTTTTAATTTTGATCAGTATATTTTAATTCCCTATGTTTTCATGAGTTCAGTATCAACTTTTCTTTGTTTGGGTGGAGGGGGGGCAAGTCTCGTCTATGATCTAGGCTATTCTATATACTCTATATTTTATATTTTATTTTTTATTATTTATCTATTTATTTAATTTTCCCATAGTTAGCGTGATAACTTAATGTATAGTTCCCGCTGACAATAAAATGTAGATGTAGATGTAGATGTTTGGTATCTTTCATTCTACGTGATAACACTAAGCTTGAGACATTTTAAAAGGCAGTAAACTACATAATTGCTTTTCTCCTTGGAAAAGGGATGATATCGTCCTCTTCACGTTTGCTGGTCGGTTGGTCGGTTGGTCGGTTGGTCGGTTGGTCGGTTGGTCGGTTGGTCGGTTGGTCGGTTGGTCGGTTGGTCGGTTGGTCGGTTGGTCGGTTGGTCGGTTGGTCGGTTGGTTGGTAAACCGGTTGGTTGGTTGGTTGTACGTGCTCTACGTAGGCTGTAGCCGATGGTCCGACGCAGTGGTGCTAAACTTTGAATCTTGTGACTGGGGCTTGTTCAGCTCATTTCTAAATAGCATCCATCAACAGATCACACTTGTCAACGATCTCAGGGATATTAGAATGAGTGTTCTTCAAGAGCACACCCATACTGTCGTATCGTCAACGTACCTTACCATATTACAAAAATTTCTCAGATCATTCACCATTTTTAGGAACCGGAGGGTGCCAAGTTTCGTTCTCTGCGCGCGGTACAACAGCGTTCACGTACTTCTTCAGGCGACCACTGAAGAGTAGCAAGTGTGGAACCAGCAAATTAAGCGTTTAGTAGATTAGCAGACCTGAATAGGGCTGGTCGTTGTAGACTAAAGTCGAGATGCTCGTAGATGAAGAAAGGCCAGCAATACTTTTGACAGCAAACCATCACTTTTTAGAGTTAAATTCCTGTACGTCCTTTGACCTATTATGAGTAATACGAATTTCGGGCCTTGTTACCACAGAAACAGACATGACGTCGATGTTTAGCTATCACTTTTTTATATCGTGAGTGATCCAAGGCTTGTCACTTGAGTCGGTCTTACTGAATACGCTTGAGAGGCAGACATTCTCGATAATATCATTTACGGTAGATGTGAAGAACTGAAACTGTTCATTACACGTTGAAGTCGGAGGTACTGGGGTCCAAATAACCTGTGATAGTCTTTCTCTTATAAGCTGGCGATTTGCAGGGCAGGTTTCTCAGACACCGAAAGGAGTACCGACAACAGGAAACTTAGAACTTGAAAATGTTCATGAACACTTTGTCTAAGATGTTATACCGTGGGTAGATCGTTTCAGCACTTGTTTCAGATTAAAAGAATTACAGAGTTGATTATGTTTACATTTATTAAGGTCTCCTGTCAAGAGGATAACTGAACCCACTCCGCACCTTTTACCCGCACCCGCAACTTTTTACTCGCACCCGCTTTGCACGGCTCGCTTTGCACCCGCGGACTCTTTCGCCGCACGTTTTAGCCGCACCTAAACGTCTTTTAAACCTCGAATTCTACAAAAAATCCTAAACAAAATGATCCCTACTATGGGGGATTAATTTGTTATAACTCTTTTGGCTGTTCCTCAAAGATTTCTATGACCAAAATTTTCGTCCACAGACCACCCAGCCACCCTACATACATTACATTACATACATACATTGATTTTTACTACATACATTACTAACCGGCTTTTATGATATTAAATTTTGTCCTCGGAAAAAGTACACGGAAATCTCCAAAATTTTGTTTAAAAATCAGAAAGACATCCATGGTAATTTTTGCTAAACCTGATATATTGTGTTGAATTATCTGTAGTTATCTTTTATTTTTCAAGTAAAACCAACCAAAAAAGCTTTAAAATGTCGACTATGGAGAATTGTGAAGGATTTTTCAAGAACAAAACTAACCCTGTGGGGTGGCTGGTGGTGGGTCGTGTACACGTTACAAAATTCCTGAGCGGGAGAGTAGTAAGGTGGAAATTCGTTCTCGTCCGAGTCCTACGCAGGTAGTAACAATGACATATAAACATGGCTGAAAATTTTCCACGATAGAAGTAAGATTTGCTTTCTTTTCCGCTGCTTTGCTATTTGACTGACTGACTGATTGATTGGGTATGTATAAGTTTTAAGTAAGTTCAATCTATTTGGTATATTTTAAACTCCACACTGCTTATCAAACCCTAACTCACCGGGACGTAACTCAGTAGCGTTTTGTTTTAGTGTTCGAAACCCTCTCGCCACATTTGTATGAGCCTATATAACGGCTAGAGTTGTCTGGTTGAGCCAATTCATGATGATAAGAAAATTATATGAAAATTTCTTAAATTCAATTGTTGCTTTTGAAAGAATTAATAAATTTAGGGAAAATTGTATATGACTCGTGGTTGACTCGTGACTCGTACTTGACTGGGGCTCGACTTGGCTCGCTCAACCGGACAACGGCTATAAACAAAGCTGAGATAATGATCATAGAACAGAAATTTCTTTTGAGCATGGGAAAAGTCTAAGATGCTGAAAAAATAAGCAATAGAACATTCATGGAGCTTTTCGAAATGATATATATGGTATTTGTCTAAGAAATTTGGTGTGTTATTAAGCTCATATTTAAGCTTAATTACCTGACTTTGAAACGGCTTATTTTTCATTGTTCGTAATTATTACTATCATTTATGGCCTAGATGAAAATTACATACGATGTTATAGTTGATTATTACTATCATTTAGGGCCTGGTTGAAAATTACATACGATGTTATAGTTGATTATTACTATCATTTAGGGCCTAGTTGAAAATTACATACGATGTTATAGTTGATTATTACTATCATTTAGGGCCTAGTTTGAGTTAGTAATTACCTAAAGTAATTTTAATTTTAAAGTTAGTGAACATCAGTGCATTGTGGATTTAGTCTAGCTTTGGCACGAACAGCTTTGGCAACAAAGAACCATAAAATTTCTGTACAGGCCCGTCACAAGGACCTTGTAAAGAAAGTTTTGTTTTATTTTGTGCCATTTCTTGAAAAACTAAAATAGCACTAAACATTATTTTGTACTCATACAAGGTGGAGAGCAGGGGCGCTACAAAGGTTGAGAGGAGGAGGATGGGGGGGGGGGGGGGGGGGTTAGTTCGAACCATCAAACAACCCCTAGCGAGTAGTATAGGGAATGGGGGTTCCAGCGCAATCTCGACACGGGCAAGACCCGTGTCAAAAATCCACCTACGGATAATCCCCACTCCAAGTGTGGTTGCAACAGCGCACTTATGTTAGTCTATATATGGAGTGCGAAGAATGTAAAGAGTTTGTTTATGATTTCTGTGTAAAGTGCTTGAAACCCAAGTTTGTGCCTACTAAACCAAATAAGTATATTTGTTGTGGTAAGAAAATGCAAATAGAAGACGACACGTCAGCACAGTGTTACGAGTGCGGTAAAAATATTCGTAATGCCGTGCCTTGTGCTACCAAAGAGCAGTATTACGCTAATGGAGGCCGTAAGAAGACCCCATACAAAAGAATAAAATACTTCAGAGACTGGATGAGTCACATTCAAGGTCATCGACCGGTATATTTAGACGACGAAGTAATGGAAAGAATTATAGACCACTTAGAAGAGCCAACCCCACAAAGCCTACGGAAAGCGTTGAAAAAATTAAAGATAGGGAAATATTACAAAGCTATTCCCTATCTTTTGTCTGAAATTACCGGTAAGTCTATTCCCGAGGTTTCTGATATGAGCAGAGCCGAGTGGATGTTTTGTCGGCTGGATAAGGATATTCCTTATTACCCTGACGTAATTTACGAAATATTTTACAAAATAGACCCCAACCACCCCCTCTTGGGATGGATTCCAAGAAGATAGTGGATCTTATGGCATAAGATGAGTAATTAGCATAAATCTTATGGCATAAGATTACGCGTAATTTCCAGACTGTCGTTCGATATGTAAACGAAATCCTGTCGCGCTCTTTTCGAAGCAGATGTTTACTGAGCAAGCTTTCTTTGAAGCTCTTCTTTTGCCTCCTGGTAGATCTTTTTCCGAGATTCCTCGGAAAGATCTTTTACGACTGTTTTTTTGTTCCTTATGTCCGACTTTAATTTCTCGTACTTTTCCTCTTCGGCTAAGATAAGCGAGAATTCTACGTCGTCTATCTTTCTGTCACGCAAAGCCTTTGAGACAAGGTCAGTGATCGTATTTACTTTAGCCCTTGACAGAGCTATTGTTGTATCGTGTTTTGATATTTTGCTTGACAACTGTTTCATGATGCCCGTAGCAACAGCCGAGATAATACCACAGGCTGCCCCAACGCCAGCCAAAGGAACTCCAACGATTATTCCCGGTCCAGTAAGCGAAGTAGCAACGCCGGAGCCCGTTAACACAACAGATATGGATCCTGAAGTTATCGCAATCTTATGTAGCGTACTCCGGGCTCTGACGTACTTTTTTCGGACTTTTTCGTAGTGTTTTGCCTGCCCTTCCAAGTAAGCCAGGATTAAGTTCGCTTTATTCAGACGAAAGTTTTCGGCGTTTAGTTCGTTAGGTGTAGTATAGGGAACATCTGGGTACAACTTAGGTGCTGATGGTATAACATCCATTATATATACTAATGTACGACGCTTTTGGGAATGATATACAGGAGCAGCCACATCACGACAACCGGGATTACTGGAACTGGAGGGCCTTCAGGAAGATGTTTCCGCATGCAGACCCTAGTAAGTTCGAAAGGAGGCCTGATGGGATTTACTTCAACGGCTCCAGGATGTACAGCAACGAGGATTTGAAGCCTACGCTGGTTAATCAAATAGACGATCAACTGAAGCATCCTAAGATCTTACCGCATAAGCCTAAACCCGTGCAAGGTTGGTCAAAGGAATTATTGCTGGGTACCGGTACTTATCCGATACCCGCAGTTTCATTTGATAAACACCCAAGCCTGGACTTAACGTTGAACATGCGGGTCTCTAACAACCATTCCTTTCCGTTAAAGGTGCGAGATATCTTCAAAAACGTTCCCATTAATCATACCACCGCTAAGGAATCTCATGAATGGTTAAGTGGTCCTAACATGCGTTATTGGCCGCAGCAACTAAATTTTGCGGTTTGGTGTGCCACCAGCGGCTGCGGTGTAAGTGCGAAGTTGATGAAGAATTCGATATTTATGTTTCACTTTCACTTTACCGTCCGAAGAATACTGCATGAGATGGGTGTTATTGCGCTGCCGGGAGATGCCGCGTTTTATCCAAGAGATAATAAATACAGCGTGCCGGCTTATGACAGACTCTGTAAGGAGTTTGACGTTGTAGGGAAGGATTTCCGATGCACTACCGGTGCTAACAATGGTTTGGGGCACATTTGGGCTTATTGGGGGATTGGCGGGCACGAGCTAAGCAACAGGGAAGTTCATGCGCTGCAGTTGCGATGGAACACGGGATATCATAAGGAAACTCACGACAGTAGCACCTTCTTTGAACCAAATGCCAAAACCACTAAGGAAGTCAGAGACGGACCTCTGTTCAAAGACGAGGGCGGTAAGTATGCAGGGGCTAATCCACTGATTATCAAAATTACCAACGACGAGCAAACAAAGCAATATCTTAATTTCATACCCCCAGAAGGTAAAGGACTAACCAAAGCCGGCCTTGCCCGTTCGAACCGCAGCATAGAAGCTTACGTGTATTCCATCCTTGGAGCTCAGGTAAACACCCGATCCAGCATAATCGGAAATACTGGCGCCGCAGAAGAAACGCGAGCCGAAGCCTTGATCTTATTTGAAAGTTCAATCTTGGAGGGCGACATTAGCAAGGGCGTACAGCGTTACCAACTAGCTATACAAAATTCTAAGGTCCGACTGGACTATGCAGTAGCCCCGGGTTGTTGGTTAATGCCTAGTAATTTATCTATAAATACTGGTTCTGTAGTAGGATACAACAACAAACTTCAACGAGCTACTAAGGACATGAACTTTGGGGTGAATGACGTGAACTCTGACACTCTTAGGAACATTCCTCACTTCGTGGAGAGGCCAAAAAAGGAACACGCAGAAAAACCCGAGCCAAAGAAACCATCAAAGAAGGTCCTGCCTGCGATACCTGAGGAATATGACCATAACTTACTAAAGGCCGGCCTAGCAGCTGCAAGCATTGGTCTGAGTTATTATATATGGCAATGAACAACCCCTACGTAACTGGAGTAGATTGCGTTTATACGACTTACACAGGCGAGAAAAAATACACCCAAGCATCTTGGGTTGATGTCACGGGGATGTCCGTGGATTTGAACTACTCCGGAAAGAAGTTGATATTATGCAGCATTTCTTTGGGGGCCGTTAGCAGTGCGAATATAGGATTTCGTTTCTGTGCCGACAATGGAGTATTACAGCCCATGCGCGCGAAGACGAACAACAGAGAGCCCACGCATTTCTCAGTAGAGCCGCCAACGAATAGCTCTGAGAATCTTTCCGTTTGGACTTTCCACATGGTTGCTGATTGCCACGGGAAGGTAAAGCTGCAGATAAGAGTAGATGACACCGGGAGTGTTTGCATAAATAGCATAGAAAATCAAAGGAATACTGTCTATAACCACATGACCATCAGCACTTTGACGGTAATGAGCCTCTAGAAGGGAACTTGTTCCCTGTAATATATGAATCCATACGTGAGGGAAACGCGTTATACCCACCGCTTAGATGAAGAGGGATATGACAACGGCGCTTGGCATGACGTTGGACTGTGGGTTGAGGTTGGGGGCACTGCATTGGTCATTTGCACTATTAGCATTAATGCAAATACGCATGCGAATGTGGGGTTTAGGCTTATCGATGAGAATGATAAGCCCCTGCTTCCTTATCGAACTTCAACGAACACCAGGAAAGTTACCCATTTTTCGATGGAGCCCTACACTGGATCCACTGAAGACCTAACGCCAGTGACTTTTCATATGCTAGCCAATTGTAAATATGCTAAGTTGCAAGTCACTTCTGATGACGGCAAGTTTGGGATAAATCGCATAGGTCGCAGGCCCGCTAATGCAGCCTGGAGTCATAAGCCCATTTCTACCATGAGTGTGTTGCCGCTGGTTCCAAATTACCAGGGTGGTGCTAATACCGTCTTTCATTATCCTCAAAGCAGGACACCGTCCGATGAGAAGATTAAGCCTTCATCTTCTTCAGGAGGACCACCCCAATAGCGACGACTAATATCCAAATGTTATTCCCCACGAACTTTAACAGTTCTCCGCCGGCCCTAAGTGCCAAGGAAACAACCGAACCCAGCAGCCCAGGCAAGCCGGCTGCCATCTTTTTTCCCAAGTCCGTCAGCCCATTGCCTAATTTCTTTACGCCCGCGCCCGTAGCCTTAAGCGTGGATAGGATAACTCCTACTACGGTGCTAATAGCAACCGCAAATGCCAGCGGAATACCATACTTCACCAGAGCTCTTTTTACCTTTTCCTTGGTGGTAAGCCCCAGCTCCCTTTCCTTACCTTCTATTTGCGTTTGTAATTCCGCCAGTCTTTCCTGAAGGGCTCCTACTTCCCTTCGTGCTGCCTCCCTTTCCTCTTCGGAGCGAGTTTGGTCCACAGCTGCTTCCTGCTGCCGTTCTAATTGGCCCTGCAGGTCTTCGACGGTCTCCTGAAGTTGTCTTATTTCCAGATCCTTTTCAGCCATTTGTGCTATGATGCGCCTTTCCCTGGCGTGACTCTCCACTAATTCATTTCCTATTTGTATTAGCTGCTCATCCTTACCAGCCAAGCGGCTAAAGGCATTCTGAAAGTCCTTTACGGCAGCGGTTTTTTCATCTAACAACTTAGATATTCGCTGTCGAAAATCGGCAACTTCGGCGGCACGACTTTCAAGAGTAGCCCTGTTTGCCCTCATGACTTCGTTTTCCATTTCCCTAAATCTTTCCTTAAGGACGTCGTTTTCCAGCTCTAGTTGCTGAAAAGATGTTCTAAGCGCCGTCAAATCCTCGCTTGCCTTTAAGAGGTCCTTGCGCTCCCTGGTGATTCGCTGCAAGTCGTTGTTAGCTGCCTCCTTTTGGGTATTAACGTCGGCCAATTCTCGGTGTGCTTCCGCTAAATTATATGCGTTGACGGATTTCTTTATGGCGTCTACTGGTAAGGCACGGTATTCGCTTATCTTGGCTTCCAATTCCTCTTTTCGAGCGTTTAGCGCAGCGACTTCCTCTGTCTTAGCTTGGAGCGTTTCGCTTAGCGTTCCTATTTGCGCTCTTAATTCTTCGTGCGTTCCATAGCCGCCTGCAAAGGTCGGTAATCTAACTGCATTAACGAGGAACCTATCGAAAGACTGTTGCATTTCCTCCCTAGCCAAGTCACGCTGCGTGGTCAAGTTGGGCTCTCCAAGCGCCTCCGTGACTCCTTTGGGAAGCTGGTTGTTAAGCAGGCTGGTATTTCTCCTTTGATACAGGTTGCGCCATTTTTCCCTACCCGATTCTCTAACTTGAACCTGCCCTTTGTCTCCTATTTGGAAGTCCAAAGTAGCCAGGTTTATGTTTGGGTATCGCTCTCTTAGGTCATTGAGGAGGTCCGCTGTTAAGTCCGACCGCACGCCAAGGGATTCCATTTGTAAGTACTCCGGAATGGGTGTGTGGGGGTTCTTAGACTTGAATTTATCTCTTAAGGAACGCATAGCATCGCGGGCCCTGCTGCCATACTTGCGTGTTAGCTTGTCGAAGAGGCCTCGGGAGTCTACGTTGTTATCAGGAAGCAAAGACTCGTATTCTTCGTCGTTAATATCGACTTGACCTTCTTCGGTAAGGGGATCAAAATCCGTTCCTTTTACTTCCATTATATATGATAAGCTCAAAGTTAAACCCCAACATATTACCTAAGCAGGTCGGCGGACTGAAAGCAGAACGCACCTTTCACCGGGTTACATTCACACCTTCTAGCGCAAAGCCAGGGGAAACCCTGTACGTAGGCGTACCCCGCCTAACGGATAACCTAGTCTTAGTTCCTGGTACCCTGGCTTTAAGGTTCGACCTAGCGGTGCAGCCAAGCACCAAGGACAAGCGCTATACCGTCAATAATGTGGGTAGGAGCCTCGTCTCTAAGATGAGAATCAAGTTCGCAGGGGAATCCCTCTTGGATTTGAATAGGTACGATTTGTATGCCACGTATAAGGACCTGTGGCTAACAGCCTTTGACCGTGCACAAAAGATAGAGCAGGGAATTGGAAGCGTTATTCTTCGTAAGCTTCGCAGCGGTACTAACCCCGCGCCTACGGACTCCAGTGGAGCAACCGCAGTAGCAGACGCAACGAGGGTAAAGACCGCCTATGGTAGCAAGTACGTTATCCCCTTGGATTTCGAAGTAATTACGAACCATGGCGTGTACTACCCCAGGCAGTTATCCGAGTTGCAGTTTGAAGTAACCCTGGCGGACACTACGAACGTCATAGGAGGAATGGACAGCGCAATCAGTGGAGCTGTGGATCCCTTTTCTATCACCAACTTAGAGCTGCAGTACGAGACCGTGTACAGCGAAGAGCTGGCCCGTAGCGCTGGCATGGAATACAGCTCCGGAAAGGCATTCTTATACGACCACGTAGTGATGTATAAGACATTTAGCTTCCTGGATAAGACGGATGAGGTTATCAACCAAAGCATTAACCTCCCCCGAAGAAGTCTCACGGGGTTAATGTTGGTGTTTGCTAAACCCTACGAGGCCGGTAAGCGCGACTCCGAAGCCTTTCACAACCCCAACATTACTAACGTCGGCGTGAATATTAACGGAGTCCCAAACAAGGTTTACTCCCAGGGGATAAAGCCCGCAGACGTGTACAGGGAGGCAAAGCGCAAGTTTGGCGACCAAATTAGCCCCGAGGAATTCTTTAAGGATAAGTATGCGCTGTGGATTGACATGCGCACCATCAACGACGAAGACCTACATGGCCAGGGTTTACGTTTAGTAAATACGCAGGATGGCATCACTTTGGAGATCAAACGCACCAAGAATGCCTCCGCGGGTGACGGCGATAAGATAAACGCATACATTTTCGTAGTCTCAGACGCGCAACTGAGCGTAGAAATGAATCAGCTAAAGAGCGTTGTATATTAATGCGCTGCGCTCCCTCATCCAAGAAAGGATAAAAATATCCCTTACGTATAATATGCTCCGCGTATTCGAAAACAACGAAACTAAACTGCAATGCCTAGTGCAAAGCGACAAGCTGTACTTTAAGGCGAAAGAGGTAGCAAAGGCATTAGGTTACGCAGACACCAAAGATGCTATTAAAGTCCACGTGCGGGATAAGCATAAGAAGAGGCTTAGTGAATTTAGAATAGAGGTGAATCGCCTCCCTTCTGGTTCACACCCACAATCCCTGTACGTGACGGAATCTGGTTTGTATCAGTTAATATTTAGCTCCAAGCTACCGACAGCAGAGGCATTTCAAGATTGGGTCTTCGAGGATGTCCTACCTACGTTAAGGAAGACGGGAAAGTACTCGTTGGATGGTCCAAATAAGTTGGTCTTCAAGATCGAGAATGAGTTTGACTTACATAAGAAGGTCATCGATTACATACGCCGGTTTCACCCTACGCTGTTATTAGCACCTGGACTCGGGGAATTGCAAGATACCACCAGTAAAAGGATAACGTGCTGGCAAAAGGGCTACCAGGCAGGTCAACCCGACATCCTAATTCTTAACTCCCATAAAAAATACAATGGGTTATGTCTGGAGCTGAAGACGCCAAAGGGTAACGGCGTATTGTCCGACAAACAAAAAGCGGTATTGACGCAATATGAAATGAATGGTTATCTTACGATGGTTTGCAACGATTACGATCTGATCTGCAGGGAAATCGACCGTTACGTCGACGGCATTCGCATACCTTGTCCTGGCTGCGTTAAGGCTTTCAAGTCACAGGAGACGCTACAAACGCACCGAAAGATATTTCATAAATATAATGATAGTTGAACAAACTCACTGGCGCGAATTAATACAAGGCATTTCATACAAAATAAAAAATTACGTCGTCTTCGAGGACATTAACCGTTTAAGGTTGGTCCTCGAAGACGGCAGCCAAGAGTACAGTTTATGGGCTCCTGACTGCGTACGGTACGTACTGCAAGGCGAAGAGTACACTCACATACGTAGCTATGGTAAAGTCAACGGTCGATGGAAGTTCGACGTTGAAAGAAAGGCGGAGGCTAATCCATTGTGTGATTAGTCGTCCTTATGGGCTTCTAGGTATTGGTCTGCTACGTCGGACCTCATTTTTTCTGACATGAAATCGATCGATATCGTAATCAAGGCTCCTCCTGCGAACGCTGCGATTTGAAGGATCATATATCTTTCTCATTTTTCCAAGCCTTTCGTATTGCAAGGTAATGGTCTAAAGGCTTGGGACCGTCATACAGGCAACACCAAATATGTTGACCGCTGCGCTGACAACCACATTTATCGCAGATGCCGTCCCAGTGCTCTCGATTCTCCCATTTTACTCCTTCGTAGTCGTCAAAGCATACGAAATCTTGGTCTATTTCTTTTTTACGCAGCACTAAAGCCCGGCTGGTTTCAAGGGGGCAACATCGCTCTGCTAAATCGCCGTGGGTCTCGCAGACCACATCTGTGAGGTCATAGCGACGGCAGCGGTACTTATGCCAGTTTTCTTCGAAGAGGGGTTCATCGCATCGGCGGCAATGGCCTTTAAGGCAGACTCTATGCTCGCGGTGATATCGTAGGGCCTGTACAGTGGACAGTTCCTTACCGCAGTCACCGCAAACAGTGCTGATGGTCTTTTGGCAGACTTTCTTGGAAAGATGGTATTGCAGTCGCTGCTTGCTACTAAAAGCTCTATCACATTGCACGCACTTCATTATATATACCTTATTTTTTATTGTTAAATTGTTAAACCCTGTAAGAGGGTTTTAGGATAGGTCTATTATTTCTTGTTATTTTGTTAAGCCCCCATTAAAAGATGAGGTATCATTCTTTCTCATTGTCGAAACCAGCAAAAAGATAATCATGTTAACCATTCTTCGATCGTGGTGATTTAACAAAATAACGATAAAAGATAGACCCTTACTTGAGACCTCTTTGCAGCATTTAACAAAATAACAATAAAAAAGAAGGACCTATGCTAATTCCTCTTGCTGGGGCTTAGTAAGATCTTCTTTGCGACCTCTTACTCTTCTCGAACGTCGTCTAAAGTCCTTCGTGCTTTAGTATCCGCGGGACACCAATGTCCAATGAAGTCTTCTTCAGAGAATACCTTATTACAGTGACAGCAGCTGTGTTTCTTACGAGGCGTCGGAGGGGTAACGATGATGCAGTCAGCAGGTAGTTCGCACGTAATGCAGTCCATATATCTATGGGGGATATCGAATGAAGTCCTTAATGGACTCCTTAGCCCAGCCCGCCATTGTCAAAAGCGCGCCAAACCGTTCCGCGCGCTTCAGACTACACATTTCGTCGTACAATTCCTGCACGCGCTCTTTTAACCGGTCTATCTCTTCCCTTTGCATTTCTATGGTGTCTCTTTTATCCTTTGCGTCGGCGGTAATCCTTCTTACTGCTTCCACTGGTTCCATCTATATATGAACCCAGATCACATGCCTTGTAACGCTCTGATAGTAGGACCCACCGGCTGTGGAAAGACCCAGTTCGTGGTAGAGCAGCTATTAGGATCCTTTAGATACCGCTTCGACTACATCGTGCTGCTTTGCCCCACCTACGTGAACAACCGCACCTGGGAAGGCATAGGAGTGAAAGATGACGACTTCTTTGTAGATATTTTAGACCCTAACGAGTTATCCAGCCATTTGAAGTTCTGGCACAAGCAATTCCCTAAAGATACACAGACTTTATTCATATTGGATGACATTGCCTGTGGGGATGACGTAAAAAAGCGCACCTCCGAATTGGTGAAGCTTGCTTTCAGCGGCAGACACGACAATATCAGCGTTTGGTTGCTCTCGCAGCAGCTTACCAGTGTCTCTAAGCCCTTTAGGGAAAACATAGGCTCTCTCGTAGTATTCTATACTCCAAGTAAGTCTGACCTGGAAACCATCTTAAGCGACTACGGCGGCGAGATATCCAAGGAACAGTTACACGAATACATGCGGCATTTAAAGACACATCAACATTCCAAAATGATCTTCTCTTTGAGGTTTCCGTACGAGGTTGGAATCTATGATTCCTAATGTATATGGACATTGAGCAGCTCTTAGATGAAGTCCCCACGCAGTTAGATGAAAGTAACCTTAAGGAACAACTTAACATCCTTGTGTCATCTGGGAAGTGCAAAGAAATGATAGGCAAGGAACTTACCCATGAGCAAGTTAACAAGTTGTCAGAAGAGGAGGTTAAGAAGTTCCATAAGAGGTACGAGGCCGCCCTCGCAAGTAAGACCACGGACGCCGTAGCAGACTCCGCTATCCGACTTGCCACTAAATTGCTTGGACTTGCACTGCCCATAGACGACGTGGAGCAACTACAGAAGGACATAAGAGATGACTATGTCATATCCCAAGAACTTAAGATAACCTGTGGGTGGTTGTCTTTGAAGTGCGGTAAGTTAATGGCAGTCGCCTCTGCGGCTTTGCACGTAGCTCAGCATGTCGACTTGAAGGAGGTACTAGGTTCCTTAGGAACATCTTGGAAGGACTTCAAGAAGGACAGAGAAGTCGAAAAGGTCTTCCAGGCGGCACTTGCTGATGATCAAGTCACCTCAAGTACTTAGTCAAGTCGTTGTCAAGTCACCTCAAGTACTTAGTCAAGTCGTTGTCAAGTCATTCTCAAGTACTTAGTCAAGTACTTAGTCAAGTCGTTGTCAAGTCATTGTCAAGTCGTCATCAAGTTACTTGTCAAGTCCTTCAAGTCCCTTAATATAAGATGAGTGGCACCGAAGAACAACCTCAGGAGGAGCAGAAGATTACCAAGCCTAAATCTGCAGGCAGAGTTGCCGCGGGAAAGAAGCTCGCGGAGATGAATAAAAAGAACAAAGCAAAGAAAGAAGAAAAGGTGGAGGAAGAGGAATCCTTCATTAATCCTGGGTACGTCATTGGCGCGTTAGGAGTTGCTATAGCAGCAGGCAGCCTTTACTTACAATGGCGGGCTACGAAGCCAAAAGTAAAGTGGGAGGCCGTACATGTGCCGCCAACATATCACGCACCTGTGGAGGTTAGAAAAAGTAAGATCCCTGAAATGGAGTAGATTTATCACCCGTGGCGACCTAGATTTTCCTTCTCGCTTTGTAATATAATGTCGACCGCGTTGTTGAAAACTGTTGAAGAAGCAGCTATTATTACTTCCATCGTTGCGGGTATTGGTTGGGTAGGTAAGAAAGTGCTCAAAGAAGACTTTACTGAAGACCCAAGCAAGAGCTTCGCTAATTTCGCTAAGATGACCGCTGCCGTAGGCGGGGCTATCATGGTAAAGGATTACCTACGGAAGGAAAAGTACCTACCTAATGTATAAATGGTTAGCCTAGTCGCAGGTGGAGTTATTGCAGCTTTAGCATTCACTGGAGCTAATTATGGCGGTCAGTATTTGGATAGATTAGTTAGAGGCGACAAAAGCGGTGCCGCCGAAAGAAAGAGACACGACTTAGCGCTGGAGAAATATCAGCGGGACGTTGCAGCTTGGAATGAAAAAAGACAAGCTTACAGGGATTGGTTGGACAAGAACTACCAAGACAAAATGCAGGCGGATAAGAACTTCGAAAACACAGACTACGCCTTCAAACTTTATGCGCAAGCACACCCCGACTTTAGAATGAAAAAGCCTCAGTTCAAGAATTACTACCGGCCTTCTAAGAAACAAAAAGACAATGAATTGGTCTTTGTAGGAGTCGCAGGGCTGGCGGGAGGCGTGGCTTTGGCGTATCTAATATAATGATCGTCTTTTTGGAAAGCGACAAGAATAACTTTACTACTTATTTGAATCCTCCCATCCGCGCGGAAAGGGTTCGGTTGGTTAGTTGCTCTTTGTACAATTCTTGGTATAATTTAATTGATGGCTTTGTCGTTGACAATGCCGCCAAACCAAAAATACCAGATTCCCATTACACCCCCATAACACTGGCTAAGGAGCTAGCAAAGCATGGATATACTCTTACCACAGGATTACCCCATGAAATGAAATTCAAGAAAAATAGTGGAAGCGCTAATTTAAAGGGCAGTCCATTGGTAGAACTCCTGGGCCTTACTAGTACCACGATCAATGGTCAACTTGACGTAAAATGGAAAGTCGCATCCTCTTACGAAGTCTATTGCGACTTGGTTCATAGTTACAACAATGGAGAAAAGTCTTCTCTTATGTCCAAGTTTCTGCCCAAAGGTAATCCATTTGACCCAGTAGAATACACTCCCATTTCTTTAAGCTATGACTTATCTCATTTGGTAGAAAGCATAAACATCACCATTAAAGTGGACGGAAAGACGGTGGATTTCAATGGACGCAATATCAATCTTGTTTTGGAAATCATATAATGAGCCGCGTAGAGGACAAACTCAAAAGGATTTACTATGGGCCGGAAGGCTATTGGAGAGGAGCGTCGGCTATCAAGAAACTCGCGACCGCGGCCAGGGTATCAGACGAAACAGCTAAGAACTGGTTGAAAAAACAAACCCTCTGGCAGGTTTATCTTCCCGTGCCTAAGTACATTCCCAGGCCCAGCTTCACCGTAAATACCCCCAATGAAGTTCATCAGGCGGATTTGCTTTTCTTGCCGCACGACAAGGTGAGAAGAAAGACCTATAGGTACGCTTTGACCGTAGTTGATATCGCAAGCAGATATAAGGACGCCGAACCCATAACCAGCAAGGATTCTGGGGAAGTCGCAGAAGCCCTAGGTAGGATTTATAAGCGCGTTATGAAATGGCCTAAGCTGCTGCAAGTGGATGCGGGAACGGAGTTCATGGGCGTGGTTACCAAGACCCTGAAAGACCACAGCACTAAAATTAGAAGAGCCGAAGCTGAGTACCACAGGGGTCAGAGCATTGTTGAAAGATTTAATAAAACCTTGGCCGAGCGTCTCTTTGGATACCAGTATTGGAAAGAGCTGGAAGATCCCTCCAAACGCAACAGGGAATGGACTCAGAGGCTCCCCCAGGTCATCGTGGCTTTGAACAACGAGGCGGCCAGGGCTACGGGAATAAAACCCAAGGATGCCATAAAAAAGAAACACGTGGAACACAAGTCCTTCATCAGAAGTTCGAGGGCGGTCTTCCCCCATGAAAAGAAATTAGGTAATGTCACGGTTCGATATCTCTATGAGCCGGGTGAATTAGAAGGAGGATCCAAAAGAGCTACGGATCCTAATTGGTCTTTGGAAACTTACCAGATCCGAAGTGCGATAGCTAAGAAGGGTCAGCCCATCTTGTATTATCTTCATGATGGTCCCACGCGTGGGTTCGTCAAAGAAGAACTGCTTATCGTGTGATGTCCGAATGCTATCGTATGCACTCCGTCATCACACATCCATCGCTTACCGTCAAATGCAGACAGTGACACCTTCTCCTGCGTGACGTTATGTATCTGATGACCATAGCTGCGCAGGCTGTTCATCTTATGCCGCTGTTCCTTGCGTGTTCGTAATACGTTGAGGTAGGACTCGTGCGTAATGTCCTTCTTAACCACATACTTTTTTACGCCTTTAGCTTTCTTTTCTACGCCGTCTAACTTTAGCACGCTGTACATCTTTGGTTTCAGACCCACGTACTCTACTATGGGTTTTCCTAACATTTCGTCTTTCATCTTCCCAATTACCTTCTTATTCTTCGCAGAGTAAAGGAAGTGCTCCTTCGGGTAACCGCTGGTGTCGTACTCGTCTATATCGGGGAGGCAGTCTTTGTAAACGTCTTCCGTTTGCACTTCTAGAATTAGGGAGTCGGTGTCTGTGTACAGGAGGCGACAGCGGTCTCCGTACTTTGGCTTAAGCTTATCGTAGTAGAACTCGTACATAAGCAGCTTCGATAGATCCAGCACCGTAAAGCCTGTGTAAACGGGCTTGTTTAGTAAGAGGTTTGCCCTTTTCATATGAATCACGTAGAAGTTCAGCATTTCTACGTATCTAACGAAGCCTGGCTGTGACACGTATGCTTCTGCTTCCTCTTTGGTGCTGACTATTTTTACGCTTACGCGCTTGCGGATGTTCTCCATTGTCTTTCCGAACACGCTGTTGTTCATCAGTTTGAAGAGGTTTTTCTCGAAGTCATTTTTCGCTGCGGTACGCTTTTGCGTGTTAAAGTCAATGTAGGGGCGCATCCAGGGTTCCTGCGTGAATTTTAGGACTCTGTGGATCTTCTCTACGCGCATTCCGTGTCGCACGTAGAACTGCAGGTTGCGGTAATGTACCACATACTTCTTCTTATCCATCAGGTTCATAGTTAGTTTCCTGTACGGTTTGTAACCAGGGCACATTTGCTTTTGCAGCGGACTTAGCTGCTTAAATGGTATCTCTATCGCTTCTGGTGCTAAGGGGAACTCATTGTGTTCGTCGTGCAGGCGCTCTGGGTACTCCAGATCCACTTCTAAGACGTAACCCTTGTCTTCCTCCTTTCCTACCTGCATGTAGAAGTCTATCGGCTTCACTGGATCCCATTCGAAGTCTCTCACAGGTAGGTACTGTGACATTGCCCAACCATAAAGGTTATTCGCATCCAGGTAGTAAATGTATGTGGTTGGTTTCTCTGGGTCGTGCTCTACTAAGGGGTTGTTTGCGCGGGCGTAACGTCGGCTGGGCCCGCATACGCCGCCACGAATACCGTCTTCCATAAACCGATACATGTCGTACTCCGTTAGGAGATCCAACTGCGCATTTGTCTTCTTTAACAAAGCACTCCAGCTGAGCCCAGGAGCCGTGTAGAAATTAGCGGGATCCAATCCGTAATATTCCATAGCCATCTTTCTGAAGCTTTGGAAAACATCTGCAAGCAGCACTACGTCAGACCTTAGGTAGATGTCGTGGTAGTCACCCATGTTCTCACAGGAGTACTTTTCCCACACGTCTAACGCATGCTGGTACTCCTCATCCTTTATACCAGACTCGTTTAGGGTGCTGTAGAAGCGATCTTTGGGTGGTAGGGGTTCTTTGAATCGATCCCAGGAGTCCATGTATTCGTATGGGTAGACTCCTTTCCTTTCCGCGCCGTATTGACTGGAAATGGGAAAGTTGGTGTTATACTTTACGAGGTTTGCTAAGGAGTCCGCCATAAACTGCTGCGAATCTAAGAACTTTAGCTTACCCACAGTTACGGACATGTAGCGCTCTTTGTTGTTGGGTATGCATTTGACGTCGGAGCCGTCTGTTCCTTGTAGTAGCAAATGGGAGTCGTAACCGCGGAGGTTGTGAAAGAACACCGGAATCTCCATATCTGGATTTACTTTGAAGTTTATATTGCATTTCCAATGAGCCGCTCCTCTGTATTTACCCGTGATGTGGCAGTGATCCCTAACCTTATCCACATAGAAATCCTCAACAAATGCTTTGTGGCAGTGAATGCAGTGCGTGGAGGGCTTTCCCGGCTTCTCACCTTTCTTAGCATACTTCCCGCATTTAAAATGAGCTTCTCCTAGATACTTTCCATCTTCGTCCCACGCTTTCTTGGCCCGTCTTCCAAACTGGAGAAGCGTATGTTGGCAAATGTGGCATTTCTTTGCCTTGGTAAAAGCCTCCTGGTTCTCTTTGGTAAATACCATCTTCTTTGGGCGTCTTAATTGTTCTCTTATCTCTTCCTCCTCTTCTCGCAATGCTTCTAGAAACTCATTAGCTGCGTTCTTGCCTCGGTAAATTACAGGGGGGTCGGCCTTACCGTCTGATCTGACTACTATGTAACCAAAGGAGCAGATCTCGTGTAATCCCACCTTATTCGTAGCACCACTTTTCTGCTCTTCCTTAGTTATCAACGCTTCAAAGTCTGCATATATCACGTAAGGCACCTGCATCTGCTTTTGATGGTCTGAGTAGGATAGGTTCTTATCTGTAGGCATCTGGATCCGTTGCGCCACTTCTTCGACTCCGCGACATATTTCGTCGTGATCCTTTAGAGCTTTAACGCTGGTAAAGGATAATAAGCAGCAATCGCAGAAGTATTTCTTACCTTTGTGTTTGGTGTGTCTGTAAAATAGTCTGCTAATATGTTTAACCCACGAATAATGTCCGCCGTGGTAGAAAAGGTGTATTCGTTCTCCTTTACTCTTTGACAACACTAGTGGTACTATCGTTTGGTCTCTGACTCCGTAAACGTTAATTGCTAAATCGTTTGTTTCCTCAAATATGGGGATGTCTATCAACTGCATGGGAAATTCCACACCATCCCACTCTAAATCGTCTGTGGAATACTTACTTGTCCTACAGGGATCCTTCTCTGCTGGATACAGTGCGGATCGTATTGCCCACATAAAGCAGCGGTTGTCATCATTTTTTACGTTAACGATTGCCTTCTTCCTTTCTACCCACACCGGTAGGGGCACGTAACTTCCTCCTCGTATTGGCACGTACCTTGCCATGCTAACCTCCATACCTTCTACCTCCTCCACTGTCCAACCTGATCCTTCTTTCGTGTAGTTAGACAGCGACTCCATTATTGCTTCTAAGGCTTCGCTGAGTGACCTATCCAGATTCGTGGACTCTAATATAACCAGTGACTTTGATCGCAGCATTGCTGTCGTCGTTACCTCATCTTTTGATAAACTTACTTCTACCATTATACTCGCTTTCAGGGCTCCTAATTCTTCTATACCTTTTCGGAGAGTCCTTTTAACCTTCCTTTCTGACTGACGCCAAAACTGTCTAACGTCAATCTCACCGTTACCGGGCATTGACACCGTGCTGAAGTTGCTTTGGGATTCCATCTATATAATAGGAAATATTTTATACCTAATACCAAGCACTTTTTAAGTCGTCGTAGTCGTACTCACAGTCCTGACAATGCCAAAACAATTTAACCTTAGTCTCAAACTTCTTACCACATCCACAATCATAACTGCTCATACACTTCGTCTTCATTTTCAAATGCTTTTTCAAATCCGCTTCTTTCTTAAAAGTTCTCTTACAATCTTCGCACTCCATATATAGACTAATATATTTGCGCTGTTGCCCCCAACCACACTTGGAGTGGGGATTATCCGTAGGTGGATTTTTGACACGGGTCTTGCCCGTGTTGAGATTGCGCTGGAACCCCCATTCCCTATACTACTCTAGCGACAGGCCTGCTATATTTAAAGGATCTCAATTCAATAGAGTTTTTCTTCACTGTTTCAGCCTCTGTTGTTGCAAAGCTATGGCATCCATGATTTATTTCACGTTGATGGTGACCTTTATGAGCTCTGTATTTGTCCACACCAAGTACCTTCCCACTTGGGAATCACTTGACAAAAGACCCCTTCCACCATGGTATGATAAAGCAAAGTTCGGCATCTTCATCCACTGGGGTGTGTTCTCTGTACCTGGCTTTGGCTCAGAATGGTTTTGGTGGTACTGGAAGGGAGAGTCCAAACCTGAATTTATTGAATTTATGAAGAAGAACTATCGACCTGGTTTTTCGTATGCTGATTTTGGTCCAATGTTCAGAGCAGAATTATATGAACCAGAGAAGTGGGCTGATTTAATTGCAAACTCTGGAGCCAAGTGAGCTATTTTTGCATTATTTGTGTAGTTCCAGAAATTATCCACACCTCCCTACACCATAGAGGAATTTGGAATTTCTGAGGGGTGGAAGGGGACAGAGAAAGTACAAAAACACAGAGTATGCATGGAAGAAAATTGGAATCCTTGGGGGTAGGTGGGTCTTAAAAATTTCTGGAACTACACATTGTACGACATTACTGTGCTGACACACTAACCTGGACCACTGGAATAAAACTGACCAATCAGATAACAGTAAACTAGACAGAGATTGAACTGATAACAGCGTAAGCCAATCAGATTATAATGTTCTCATGCTCTTATTATAGTGATGCGCTATCTGATTGGCTGATAAAAAAATATTAATGTAATCTATGCATGTGTCTCGTATATACCTAAATCCAATATGGTGGAGGATCCTGAAAATTAGCTATATTGCTATTCACATCTATGTTCTGACCAGTGTTTTCCTATGATTTTTATGCCACAAAATGTTTGTTTCCTGAATATAGACTAAATGAGGAAAGTAGGATCAAATATGTTTGTTGCTTCGCATTTTGTCCTGGATGCCTCATTCTCTGAACTATGTTACTTGCCATAAATGTGCCTTGCCTTGTGACTCATAGTTTTCAGCAACATAGACTTTAGGGAAGCATAGGTGGTGTGCTACTAATGCACAGCCTCTCAGGAAGGTGACCCAGGCTGGATTCCTTGGCTTGGTGTTGTGTCTGAGTAGAGTTGTTTATTATTTGGCTCTCTTCTGTGCTTCAAGGGTTTTTTCTCCAGGTTCTCAGTTTTTTCCATTCTCTACAAAAATCAGTTGACTTTTAAAAATTCTAATAGAATCTACCAGAATGCCTTATGAAGTTGGTGGTAAAACCTGTTTGGCTTTTCATTCACCATGGTTTGGTAAATCTAATAAGTTGTATTAACAATTAATTAATGTAATGACCATGTTTATGTTTATATGAAGGTATTTTGTTTTAACAACCAAACATCATGAAGGATGGACAAATTGGAAATCCAATGTATCATGGAACTGGAATTCTGTAGATAATGGTGCACATAGAGACCTTGTTGGTGAGTATATTCAAAACATGAATGTTGATCAGCTCCTTAAAGACCAAAGGCCTTATGCCTCAATTCTGATTGGTCGTGAGCCCTCAGCCAATCCCTGACATCATGTGAACTAGGTTTTCCTACAGATAATACATTTATCATGTCGAGTTCATTCAAGGTCAAGCTGTGGTAGCTTTGTTTTTATTCACTATGTGTATTTATTTCCAGAATTATGTACAAAAACAATTATTTAAGGAATCCTTAACTTATTTTCATATATTTTATGAAGAATTCTTGAAATATTTCTGAATTAAGAATTTTGCATTTTTCACATGACATCATGGCGTTCATAATTCTTGTCTCTATAATTTAAAGTTCATGTTAATTTTTTTCCAGTATACAAAATGTATAATAAAGCAATAATTGCCGAGGCTGTGTTATAATTATTATTGAATTCGGTTATCGCATAATATCATAAATTATCAAGACCTCCGCTGTGTTATCTGCCTCAGCCTTCAGCTTCAGCAGATAACAAAGCCTCAGTATTGATAATTTACAATATCATGTGCAACCTCATCCAATAATTATTGCTTATTATATGATGATGATCTTTACAGACCTGTTCTGTATTCCATTTCCTTGTAAGCTCTATTTTTTTTGTTAAACATGTATTTGTATAGGAAATCGCACGATCTCGAGTACAATTTGGAAATTAATAGACACTCTTAATGTTTTGAAAGTTCTTGTAATTGCACTCGCCTAAAGGCTCATGCAATTACAAGAACTTTCAAAACATTAAGAGTGTCTATTAATTTCCAAATTGTACTCGAGATCGTGCGATTTCCTATACAAATACATGGCGATTTTTTGTTTATAGTTCACTCAACAAAATTTCAGTAAAAAATGCGAAGCGACACCATTCATCTTTGTCTATTTGGCGGCCGATTTTCAGTCCATCGCGCAACTGAAATGCATAAAAAATTAGTTCTTACGGCTTTAAAATTTCATTATATGTTTTTAAAGTACAAAATGATAGAAAATAATTGTTTTGACATTGTTTTGGCTGTGTTGCCATAGCGACTTAATTCGGTACTCCTACGGAGTACAATCAACGCTATAATTGTACTCCTCTCGACCAATCAGAGTCGAGTAATTTTGTTGAGTGTACTATAAAGTCAGAAATAGATATAATTTATACATGAATAAATGGCAGAGCCTGAGTTAGGAGATATTAAGCTTAAAATATGAAATAAAAATAAATCTTTTTAGTATTTTTACACACAGGTGAATATAATAATTTATATCACAATTTACGTATTATGCTGCTATACAGTCAATTCAAAAAATGTTGTCGTCGACCAGGTCAAGTCTACACGACTGGACCGAAAGGAACTCTGGGTAGCAATCATTGAAGCCGAGTTGACTCCATAATTTTATCTGACTAGTTATGCCTGGTTTACAGCACGAACCTTCGTAGGAGAGCGGGAAGTGTTGAAGGAGACGTTTTTTTAATGCCTTCATATTTTCGAAATTGTGAACTGAATCATAACTACTTTGTTTTCCTTTCCCTAAACCCAAAGACATGCATTTGATGGATTGTTTCTCGCCATTATTATCTTTATTACTAGCGGGAACAATTAATTCAGAACGAATATTTAACTGCTTCAGTGATTTTTACCCATATTCCTTTCGGTCCAGTCGCGTAGGCTTGAGCTGGTCGACGACAACGTTTTTTGAATTGACTGTATTCACCTATAGGTGAATGAAACATGAGCTAGCTTGTTTGTCCATTTGTGCTGCTTGCAGAGATAAAAGAATTTGAATCGAAAAATCCTCTCTCTTTGTTATTTATTAAATACACTTGTGTTAAAAATACTAAAACAATGATTCATTTTAGGTTCAGTGAATATTGCGTCTCTATAAATATTCCCCAATATTCACTTTGCCTTTGTTGAATAAGTTTCTATTGCTATAATTATGAATAATACAAATAATATAAAGATAATTATAACGATCATCATCATCATTATTATTATAAACCACCAAGATAAATAAATACCAAGAAAATACATATAATGAGCGTGCTGATTGGCTGGCTACCGTGTTTATATCAGAGGACAGACACGCTGTCGCAAAATTGTATCCGATTGTTTCCCCTACGCATTGGTTCGCCTACTAAAAATACCGACTAAAAATACCGACGACCCACCTTGAAAAGCCTTGATAACCATCATATCCCCTGCATTACTCCAGCTCCCCTCTTCCATAAAATGTTTACTAAGTTCTTGTCTTTGTATATTTTATAGGTGACTTGGTTGATGCAATCAGGAGCAAAACAGATCTGAAAGTTGGTCTATACCACTCTCTGTATGAATGGTTCAACCCACTCTATGTGTTAGACAAAGCCAATAACTTCACAACTCAATATTATGTCCAGGTAACAGATTCAGAGCTACAAGTTTAAAGTTTTTTCATTTTATTTAATCATATTTCACACCACCTAGAGTTTATATTACAGTTCTACATTTTTTACAATAAAGGTTTACGATACAATAATTTTATACAATTACACATACGCTTATTTCAATAAAGTTAGTCACCAAAAACCTAGAAAGCTGAGATCACTGAGCATCATGGGAAACTTTTCATATCAAAAAAGCATATATATACAAAGCTTTTTTAATACAAACTGCAGCTCGATGATGCTCAGAAGAGGTGAGACTGTAACCGGTAAAAGATTCGCAACTCCATGAACAGTTATCAAGCGGTTGAACATATAAAATGAATTTACCCATAATCCTTTATAGCTTTTCAGATGACTAACTTTATTGAAATAAGTGTATGTAACAAAAAAAAAAAAGCAAAGTTGTCTAATAAAGTACCCTAAATATGCATACTTCTAGCTGAGCATTGAAGATCTGTTTTAGCCAATCACAGCGTGTCTAGCTGTTTTACCCCTTGCCCTCATTCCCAGGCTACTGTAACCCAATTTTTGCATATTTTTCTGTTTTTGTTTGACTAAAATATAATAATTATATGTGGCAGCAAGAAGCAAAAATATAGCAGAAAAACGTATATATTTTACAACCACCACTCCCCATGGGGGGCTCTTCCGTGAGGTTCCCTCCACACACACTACCACTACATTCTATATTTACAACATACAACGCTCAACTCACATGTTGCTTGTTACAGAGAAAAGCATTAGAATAAAATATACTTATTTTGATTTAAATGTTTCTTGAGTGTCTTGAGTATGGTACAGTGTATATAAATCCCATATTTACATGATCAGTTTGAATGCTTTTGCATACATTTTACACAAGTTTTTTTTGCTTTGAGCAATTGAAGTTGATCCTTAAATCCATTCCTTCGTACTCCTCTTTATAAAAATGATAATATTAATAATGGGATTAACAGTGGATTCCACAGAGTGGCTCTTCTTCCACTGGATTCCAATTGGAATTTAGAATTTGATTTTTGTGGAGGGAGGAAAGCCGGAGAACCCAGAAAACCCTGAAAGCACAGGAGAGAACCAACAAGCAACTCTACTCACATACAACGCCAAGACTCAGCGGGACTTGTACACGGGTTGCATTGGTGAGAGGCAAGCGCTCTCACCAAAATTATTATTTATATTTATTATTTGTTTTATAATACTTTTGTAAAAAGCATTGAGAGTGTATGATTATGCTTTCTTTAGAAAAATATATGAAAATGATTTAAGACAAAGAAGGGACTAATAATTATTCTTGACTTTCTATAGGATATTTTATCCCACCAATTGATGGATTTAGTCACTAGATACAAACCTGAGTATGTTTGGTCAGATGGAGATCAAGGTGCATCAGCTGATTACTGGACCAGTAAGGAATTTATTGCTTGGCTCTACAATGACAGGTAATAGATTTTTTCTGCAGATATTTTCTTATAATATTTTCTAAAGTGTGTATCAAGGAAAATATTTCATTTTCAAAATCACTTATATGTGGACAGTGTAGTAGTATGGTTGCAGTATTTTTGTATGTGGACCTCTCTTTTCAGAGATATCAACATTTGAAATATCAATATGCAAATGAGATGACGTAAATTCCAGAATGGGTTACATTTTGCAGTGTAATTTACGACAAGTGTTCTGAAGTGAAATAACCTAAAAGTGTAAACAACCATATATTTCAGTTATAAGGATAATTTGCAAATAAAAAAAACAGTACTTTGAACAACAAGCATTTTTGTATAATAAATTAGTCTTGAACTTATGTCATGTCATTTGCATATTGATATTTCAAATGTTTATATCTTCTAAAAGAAAATTTTACATACAAAAATACTGCAACCATACTACTACACTATTCACATATAAGTGGTTTTGAAGGAAAAAAAATTTCCTTGACATACACTTTAACTGAGGGAATGGTTATGTGATTTGTTTTGCATGTATTATAAATTCATTTTCATTTTTGTCCAGTCCTGTTAAAGAAACTGTCATAGTTAATGACCGCTGGGGATCAGGGGTGGCTTGTCACCATGGAGATGTGTACACTTGCTATGATCAATATAATCCAGGTAAGGTATTGCCTCCATCATTGCCTTGTATCTGCCATTCGTGCTAGCTAGTCCAGATCCTTTTAGGCCATCCCAATTATGGCTGTTTACTGATCACTTATGGGAGATGACTTATGAGTAGCATAGGTGGTCTATGTAGGTGTCGTCCTCCTATCAATTCAAGGCTTTGGTGCATAGGGTCAATGGTCAATGATTTGATCCCCACATGTGGAGCACAGTGTGAGCTGAGATTTTTTGATATGTAAATTGTTCTCTCGATGCTGACGGTTTTTTCCTGTATCCTCCAATTCCATCCCTTCGTAAAAATCAAAAATTCTAAATTCTAATTTGATCTCAAAATAAGAGGGTCGTATGTAAAGCTTTTCATTGGCCAAACTAAAAAACTGGAAAGAATGGTTAGCTCAAGTAGGTAGCAGTAGGAATACAATAGTAGATGTGGAGAAGACAATAATAAAAAAAAAACAACTTATTTTTAAAATTTTACAGAAGAAATAGGAAACTGCTGTGGCTGTGTGCAGTTATAAAGCATGAAGGGATTGGCAGAACACGGAGAAGTGTTAGGAGAAGCATGACGCGTATTGGAATGCTTCTCGACACTTATTGAGTGTTCTGCCAATCCCCAAGTGCTTTATAACTCCACAGAGCACAGCAAGCAAGTTTTTTATTTCTTTTATTAAATGCAAAGGGCGCAGCATGCTGTGTGCTCTCATAAAGCACACGCTCCCAACCAATGAGAATACAAGATTTAAGACAGTTATTTTATAATTTAGTATATAGGCTTGAATTTGGGTATCAATGTGCTATGGATATATAATGTTTACATTGAAGCAATTATCATCCTATTAAGGAGAGTAAGGGACAGAAAAGGAGGTTATCAGTGGAGTGGGGTACAAGAGGAAATAAAATTTTTGCCACTCATAATCACCTTTGGGGCTTGAATTACAGAAGGTTGCTGATGTGACCTTAGGATTCTGCACAGATTTAATTTTAAAATTAAAATTAAATTCTCAGTTATGCAAATAGAAGTGACTTTCACACCCTTCCTTTGTAATAGTCATATAAGCACAAGGTTGATTAAAGGCTCTAATCCTCCATGTCTATAAATTTGTTTTCAGGGAAAAAACAGAATCATAAATGGGAAAATTGCTTTAAGGTTGACAAAAAGTCTTGGGGATTTCGGCGAGACATTGATGCAGCTGACATCAATTCTATTGAGGAACTGGTCTCACAACTGGTATCCACAGTCAGGTAAAGTATCTTTGACTGCATTCTTTCATAAAAATAAACATGATTATCATGTGCTCTCAAACTTAAATTAAAGTTTTGCAAAAAGGCACTTGTTTGAGCACAGGTAGCCCAAGCTCTGTTTTGTGGCGGTTTTACTAAGAGTTAGCTGAGAGAAGGCCATCATGGGCTAAAAAAAGCTCCAATTTGGTTGGAAATTAGCACAGATCTAGTCTCCCCCACAGCCGCTTTCAGTGTTGTCACGCATTGCTTTCTCCCCTGAGTAGCATTGCGTGATGACACTGAAAGCAGCTGTGGGGGAGACTAGCACAGACCAGGATAAAAAACAGCTCAAGACAACAAGAAAAGTTAGTAGCATTTATTTCATTTTTTCAAAATTAATCCACATTACAAACTCTTAGTAAAACTGCCACAAAAGCAGAGCTTGAGCTATCTGTGATGTGGGCTGGACTGGTTTACATGGTGGGGTGAAAAAACCTGTCTGGCCCTCCTTGGTTAACACATGCTGTATTAATAAATTTTTGCAGGATTTTTCAGCCTTTTTTATGACAAACATTGGGTAACATGATAAATCCAGTGCTTATTTGATTGAGCTAGGTCTCAATGTTCTTGACTCTTTTTGGACTTAAGCATAACAGAGAATGTTGCATGCTTTTTAAAGCAAATTGACCTCTGCATGCCAATCCAGTTATTAAATTTTACAGAACACATGCTGTCATAGCTAGAATATCTAAAACAAAAAAAAAACAAAAAACAAAAAAAAAAACAAAAAAAACAAAAAATAAACAAACAAAAAAACAAAAAAAAAAACAACAAAAAACAACAACAACAACAAAAAAATAATGGCAGTGATGATTTTTTAATTGATTAAAATTAAGGGTTTCTCTTTTCAGTTGTGGTGGTAATCTACTGCTTAACATTGGTCCATCATCTGAGGGTCGAATCCTGCCGATATTCCAGGAAAGGCTTTTACAAATTGGACAGTGGTTGAGTATCAATGGAGAAGCTATATATGAAACTACACCATGGAGAAAACAAAATGACACCATAACTAATAATATCTGGTAGGAATATTTTTTATTACTGATTTGAAAGCAACAGAAAATTAAACAGATAAAGGGAGAATAGGGATATCATTTCTGTTATCCCAAATAGAAGCATTATAAAATGTATCAAACATTTTAACTTTTTTAAACACAAATATGGAAATCTGAAACCAGGCACTTCCTCCTTATGCTACAGCACTGAAGAAGGATGATGATGATGATGATAGTATTTGAAGATGGTATTGATGATAATGATTATAGAGAATAATCTTTAATGATGACGATGGTGGTGGTGGTGGTGGTGGTGGCGGCGGTGGCGGCGGCGGCGGCGATTATGGTATTGATGATAATGATTATAGAGAATAATCTTTACAGTGCGGACACTCAACACTTCAAGGTTTTTTGACATTTTTTCATAACTATCCAATCACAGCTCTCTGCGGAAACAAAGGAATCAAACATCTTTAGGCGCCATGCAATCACAACAAACTGCGGAAAATCTTTAAATGTTTTATTTTTTAGCTCACTCTTTGTGAACTAGTGAACTGCTAGACTGTCACACAAAGTGCAAACTTTCAATAATTTACAGAAATAAAACAAAAATGTCGTTCATTGATGAAGTAGTTGTTATGAAATAATTGATACACTTTATATTGTAAATTTTTAAAAACTTTAACGGCAACCACAACCCAAGAGACTGTAAGAATCTGGCTTCTGATTGGATTATTCGAGAAATGTTAAAAAAACCTTGAAGTGTTCATGGTTCGAGTGCCGCACAGTGACAATGATGGTGGTGATGGTGATGATGATGATATGGATAATGATGATGATGATGATGATGTGGATCGTAATGATGGCGATGATTATGGCTATTTTTAAATAAATACTTATCCAAATCTGTTCTTTGACCTCGAGAAATCACATTTAACAAGAAAAAAAAAGATGATAGTTATTCATTTGTCTCACGATTGTGGCAATTGGAAGAACCGCTACTGCTAGTCTTCATCAGACGATGGTGTAGGCTGGAAGGTCTTCAATTCCCCCCCTCTCTTTCCATTTCCTCACGGCCCCCAGCCAGGAACACCTGCCACGCAGTCTAGTTTTACACAGGAAGACAAGCTTTAGCATAATCAAAGATTCTGATAATCATTCTAAAAATGTTTGAATACCATCTTTTCAGGTACACCTCAAAGGGCACTGTAGTATATGCTGTTTCTTTGGATTGGCCAGGGTCTGGGAGCCTCAGCCTTGGAGCACCATATGTCATGAACAGCACGCTTGTCAAACTGCTTGGATATGACCAGAAATTATCCTGGACTAAAGGATCCAAGGGTGGGATTGTGATAGATGTTCCTGCTATTCCTATCAACCAGCTGAAGTCTAAATGGGCGTGGACTTTTAAATTAGAAAACGTTAATTGATGCAACGGATCGATTCAGTAGAAGTCAGTCCATACCATCGCTGTACGTGAACGCTGAAATTAACGTAAACCAATCGTTATTAAATATTCTTTTCTAAATTTTTATAACTCATATTTTTATTATTAGCATTATTCTTATCAGTTTTTTTGTAAGTAACATCATCTGTACCCTGAATTTTATGTACCCTTTATTTGTCTTGATATTTTTTTTGTAATTGCTTTTGTTAGTCTAATTTAATTTGATTTTTTGTTAATGGTGTTGACACCATCTAAATTTTTTAAAATCTTAAAATGTCTTGCAGCTTCAATGAAAATATAAAAATATGATAAAAATACTTAGAAAAGCATTTTGGTAGTAGAGTTGCACCACCTCTCTGGGTGTACTCAAGTTGTATACACTCAATAAGCCTGAACCGAGATGACGTTTTACCCCCGACTCTATACCATAATAGTTTTTAAAATTCTTTCATATTAAAATTTTTGATTCCTTAGAGAATACAGGAACAATAGTCATAATTAAAGAACAAAAGCAGTGTGAAAAGGATTATGGTCTAGAGACGGGGGTAAAACGTCATCTCGCTTCAGGCTTATTGAAGAATCGTTGTTGGGTTCAGAAACATAGAACATAGAAGCTGAGACCGAAATGGCACACGGGAAATGACAATTTATTCATTTGCGCCATCCATGCAGTCGGTTTAGAATGCCGAACGCGTATCAAAAAGAGTGGATGATGCCTGGGGTCGCCGGTCACAGCATGCATCTAATTAACGTACTTCCCATGTGCCATTTCGGTCTCAGCTTCTATGTTCTATGTTTCTGAACCCAACAACGATTCTTCCATTGAGTGTATGGCGAGAATATTATCTAAAAGGCCCATCCAAGTTCTTAATTCAGTTGTTGTAAAGCATTATGGGATTCAAGCCCTTAAACGATCGTGATTTAGCCCTTACTATTTGGGGCTCCTGTGGAACAGCCCGAGTCATTATTTTTTCCCTTCACGAAAAGACATTACATCAGCACAACGCATGCTGGTCCCGCAGTTATCCCGTGTCCCGCAGTTATCTCTCGAGCGCTAGTCGGGTGGTCCGAATGAATTCCGGAAATTAATGTTTGAATAATGAGAATGCTCTAGAAATTTACTGTACTGAATGAATGAAGGCTCAAGTACATTGTTTTTAAAGTCTATAAACATAAATAATTGCATACCGAGTTGTCGATTGGATTTTGATATGGAGTACATTCTTTAGATTCTTCTGGAAAATACGCTTATCTCGCATACACGATTTTTCTCTGTTCAACTGACACCACAGTTTTGCAGTGTCGTCACTTTTACGTTACTATGTAATGCTCGAAATTTTTGTATTTGGATACCATTTGAGGAAAGATAATTAAAGTTACATAGACAAGAGACCGTTGAAGGTTTTCTTAGATTTCACGAAAAAGCAAAAAATGGCCTGGGGATGCGTAAAAACCCTTACTTCCAACTCTTATGATTTTCAAACTCTTTTCCTACTCGCTCTCCCGAAAAGTGCGAGAAGCACTCACCTAGTGCTTCTCCTTACACTTCCTTCGTGCTTGCGCCACTCCCTGCGTGTTTTATTACTGAACGGAGCACGGAAAAAGCTCGTTAAATAGATTCGACTGAAGTTCTTAACCAGACGCGAAGACATTCTTCGTCTATGATAAATCACAAGCATATTTCAGTTTTGAAAAACATTAATACTCGAGTACTAAGAAATGATCAGTGATCTACAGAATAAAGAAAAGCTGGCTCATTTTTTACGCGACTTGAAGTTGTGAAAGGCCCATTGGCCCTCTTCTTCAGTCGTTTATTTCTAGAATAAAGAAAAGCTAAGTTCAAGAACATTACTAAAGGAATTTGTATGGAAAATCTACTAACCTAACCGTGAAAATAAAACGTTTTTGAGGGAGTTTAAAATACTATAGTCGAGTTCTGCACGCAGGCTATCGAGGTAGCGCTCGTTCTCGTAACGGGGCCCCTGTGGTGGATCACCCGCTGACCTATCGTACTTGATGTTCGCATTCCAGCAATCACGTCGTTGAACTAACGTAGTGTTGAAGTTTACAGTTTGTCGACGCTTCATCTATCTGGTGATGTTTCTTTCTGCTTTTTCACTCATCTATCCTTGATGGTAAGGTCAGTATATACCCGTTAGTTTATTCATTAGGTTTAAAGTTAAAATATTTCGTGTTTTGGCAAATTTTGAGAGGTTTAAAGAAGACATCTTCCCGAGCGACAAAGATGGCGCCAAAATACAAAGTTTTGGCTCACATAAAAAATGGCCATGAAACTCAGATTCCTAGTGACTTTTAATGCAACAAAACAGGATAATTAGGAATCATACGTGTTTTTGAAAGCCTTCCGGCCTTTCTACTAGTCGAATTCGGACTTATTGGCATGAATGATAGTTTTCCGTTTGTGACTGGCGAAGTAAACCACGCGGGATGGTTGGGAGAACAAGATAAAAGATCAGACTACCTTTTCGAGTGATCTCCCAACCATCCCAATTGGTTTATTTCGCCTGTAACCACGGAAAACTATCATTTATTGCAGTTATGTTATAGTCCAAGATAAAATAAACTGCTCAAATTACGGATAACAATAGCTCATTTCTATTTTTTGATAAACATCTTGTTTCTCCTTACTTCATCAACACTTGTTTTATCAATCAAGTCGCAGAGAAAAAAATAATGCTACTACAGCAAACTTATACCCCATTCACACCTAAACCTGTTTAGTTAAACTGTGTTTTCATTAGGGGGAAAAAAAAAGAGAAACTAGAAACCTAAATTTTAATGAAACTTTCTCAAATATTATCAGAGCAAGACAAAGAAAAGCTTACATGTATATTCATTTTACCAAAGATTGTGCAGTGTTGGTAGATAGTTTTTTTCAAACCTGTTTAAATAAACCACTTTAACACATGTTTAAGCCTTGGTGTGAATGAAGTATTAGATTTAACAAGACCCTGGGCTCAGGGTGCGCAGGGATACCTGGTAAAGATGGGCCTGGTTATGAAATATAGGCATGAAATCGAAATATGTGATGTGATTGCTGGAAAGGTTGGGCATCTAGAGAAGTAATGTTAGACATTTACACTTTTGGTAGGTGTCTCTGTTGTGATTTAATTTATTGATGCTTTTGATGAAATAAATAAGTGGGCATTTTGAATTGAGTCGATCAGCAATGCACAGTAAAACTATACAGAATTTATTCGTGAACACTTTCTCAGAAAGAAAAATCAAAACAAACCTTACTCATCAAAGTTATCGAAAACCTCAATCTGAAAAACTCCAATTCCAGTTCCAGTCCGGATTTGGGCATATGTATTTAGTTTTCGTGAACGTGCTCATTCGCACGAAAATCATATAGCTCGCTTTGAAATCAAAATGCTTCATTTAAAACGTAAATACAGGCTAATATTTGCTCAAGACCTCTCTCATAATGGATTTAAATTTTACATTTTATCGATATTTTTAAATGGATTGCCATTTTTTGAAGAAAAATTAAAGGAGATCATACGCTTCGAACGGCAAAGATCAAACCCTGGAATAGAAGTCTTGAGCAAATATTAGAAATATTAATAAATATTGCTATGTACCTCATGTTCCTTTGTGAGTAGACTTTGAAGCCAAAACAGTTAATGTGAATACATAAAAATAGGTTATAAGACTATATGAAATATACTGAATGAAATATTTGTTTACTACAATATCGCTTATTGTATAATTCTGACTCTTGAAACCCTGTTCTCCTCATCGATCTTTGCTTGTTTGTGCAGAAAACACTGTTCGAGTAGATGAATCATGAATAGATAAACCAACACAAGGTTTTGCCCATGAAGTTCATTGAAAATTCTTGGGAATAATTGCTTCAAAATCATCTCTATCTTCTTGGCTTGAAATCCTTGACTGCAAAATTGATAAATTAATATTTCTAGCTCGGCTGTCTTTAATTATGGCAGAGAACAAAATAGAGCGTGTGTAGACATAAACCTCAACTCCGGTTTAATTAAACTTTCTACATTTGCTCCAGAAACAGCTACATACGCCGAATCTGTGTCCATCTTGCAATACTGAAAATCAATACAGTCCACATAATCTAAAAAATCATAAAATTCTAGCATGCGTAATTTAGCGCATTGGTAAACAAAGAATCACATCTGCATGGGAAGATTCAGATTGATGCATTTCTTCGCCAACTGTACCTCGTAGGTATCCTCGTCTATGGGGTCTGAACACATGTCCATCATCACAGAACTTTACTTCTGTGCTTCATCTGGTTCGTGATGGTTTTTCCATAACTAGAATTTCCAACCTGATAATTGAGAATGAAAGCAAAAATTAATCAATTGTATTATGTAAATTCGTGAAGTATCAACGACTTACCAGTTTCATTATATCTGCGATGATGGCTTTACTGGGATCAACATCCCCGGCTCTTCTCGCATCAGACACGGCATTACCTGATGGTTTGAAGCAATGGTTAGGAGTGAACTCTACCACTTGATAGATCTTTGTCACTTCTAACCCGTGCTCCAAATACCATTTCAGTAACGGAGTGGCCAGCAAAATTTTCTCTCCCTTCATACTTCCAATCAAGCTACGGCCAACTGTGGCATAAGGTCATGGTCTTCGGCAAACTGCTTCATATGATCCCCAATATCTTCTCGAACTCCAGAACTTTGTTATTGCATTCCACCTCTCCAAATAAAGACCCATTCACAACCAATTCTAAAATCTGTTGTTCATTGAGAGCCCAACAATGGTCCAGGGGCTTGAGCTTGATAAATTTAACCTTTTCTCTAAAATGTTTTGAAAATATAATAACAAAAGACTAGTAATTACAACTAATTAGCGGTTATTCAGGGGGGAAACAAAACAGGCGCATCTTTTTACTATGTTTTGACTTTTTTAAAAATGAATTACTAACCTCTTGAAATAATGCTTGGTGTCACTCTCTAGATTCTTCAAGTGGCAGCCATTATGGACAGCCAAACACCGAAAAAAGCATAGGTTGTCTTTATAGGGACGTCCAGTATTCTTGTTGCACTCCAAACTCACAATAGCTTTGTTGTTGAGAATAGTGTGAATATTCTGGTGCCTCTTGAGAAGATCAGTACTCTTCAACCGAGATATTCTTGTTGGTCAAGGATGAGTAGAACGCTTGGCGTGGAGGGAGATCAGGATGAGTGAGCTTGTGTAAACTGTTTACCCACTAGTACTGAAAGATGCCTAGAAAAAAAAAAAAAAGAAAGAAATAAGAAAGTAGTGTCATTAACAGAGAAAAATTCTTTTTAAGAGAATAATTTTAAATAGGTAACTAACCTTTAGCAGCCGGACAATCATAGGCTTTCAGGAACTGTGCATAACTGAACCCTGGCACTAAGTAATTTGTAATGTCCAGGAATTTCAGATGTTAAGTTTTCAAACACGTGGTTGTTGTTCCTCTTTATGGTGAACTTTATGGATTCATATTTCACTAAGAATGGGAGCTGGAACTCTTTCACCCTGTTCAGATCATACTTTCCTGAATTGAACCCAAGGACTGGCATCTCTTATTTATTCATTTATTTATTTATTAATTAATTTGAAAACATAGATTCATCGGGTATTAAAAACCCGACTACACTGTACTTTCTTAAGGTCTTTGCTTTGAGAATAGCAAGTAGGGGAGCAAATGTAGAAGTTTATAGTAGGTTGGATAGCCCTGACCATAAGCAAGAAAAAACAGAGTTGTCGCCAGGAAAACTAAACTTCTATTAGATGTCAGTACCACTTGACTGCTGGCATAATGCAGTTTATTGGAGCCACCTGAGCATGAAAACCACTCTTTTACTTCACCACCAAGGCCTTATTCGTTTATTTTTACTGGTTACAGTTTTCCTCCAAGACGATAAATAAACAAATTAATTGAGTGTGTGTGTAAATGAATGAGCATGTGCAGGTCTTTTACAATTCTTTCCCACTAAATATTGTTAAACACGCAATGAAGAAAAAAATATTTAATATAAGATGGTTCTGCTTTTTTTGTGTTCAAAGTATTTTTCATGCTTTATAATTTATTGGTCGAAAGTAGTAAAGTAACCATAATAGACTCTGTAGAAGTACTTACTTTGAAAGCATTGTAAACCTTTTTTCTTTGGTTAAAGATTGAAGAATGATTGCCACTATTTCTCCTGGCCTTCTCATCCTGGCTGTCCACAAATTTAGTGGTACAAGGTTCTTTGTGCCAACTTCCCATATTACTTTGACATCTTCTAAGCTCTCCACATTTCTTGGGATGTGCAAATCTCTAAGCCATCGATGTGAACAAGTAGTGTGTTGAGCAGGTATCTGGTCTTTTCGCTACCTTGCACTTTCGCTACTTACCTAAAAGGTCGATTTGCTACTTAATAGAAGTCGATTCGCTACCTTATCTCAAAGTGTTAAATATCACAATATCAGGAAGATATATTACATATATATTAATTTTGAGTCTATATCGATAATTTTAAATTGTGTTTTACGGCATTGAAAGTTATCAATTTTCTGGTCAGATTTCGATTGAGTGATCTAAACCTAGCGAAGAGAAGATATTTACATCTCATTTACGTGCGAGTTAACGAGGACTAACAGAATCTTGAATTCAATGAAGAACTTTTCTGACAAATAAAAAATTTTAGTTACAAAGAAGAAATCTAGTCGAGTTTTTCAGAGTTATTTTGGCTTGCTTCATAGTAAAGTAGCGATTTGACTCTTGGCATTGTGTGACCAAACAAATCGAAAGCTATGAAAAATGAAGGCTTATTTTTATCCCCGCTCTTGCTTGATGACTAAAAGTTTGACTTTAAGATAAAAGGGTTTATGTCAAGAAAGAATTTTAGCTACAAAACAAGCAATCTAGTGAAGCTTTTTTAGAGTTTTTTGGCTTCATAGTAAAGTAGCAAATGGACTCCTGGCGTGATGCGTGATGCGTATTTTAAAGTCTTACTTAGTCATCAAGCAAAAGTGGAGACAAAAAAAGGCTACGTTTCTCGTTTCTCATAGCTTTCGATTTGTTTGTTGTAACACAATGCCATGAGTCCATTTGCTACTTTACTACGAAGCCAAAATAACTCCACTAGATTGCTTGCTTCAAAGCTAAAACACTTCCTTGACATAAATATCCTTCAAAAAATTTCCTAAGAAATGAGCGAAAGCAAGAACTCTGTTTGATATAACAGATCACAAGACGGATATTCGGCCGACTTCTCCATTATGCCAAATACGCTTTGAAATTTCTTTCTTTAAGAAAACATTCAAATAATAATAGATTACTTAAAATTACTGATAATAAACAATCCAAAATGTTATAGAGGAGGTTTACAGGCATCTTAAGATAAAGTAGCGATTGTGCTTCTTCGAGGTAGCAAATCGATTTCTATTAAGTAGCAAATCAACTTCTATTAGTAGCAAATGTGCAGTAGCGAAAGTGCAAGGTAGCGAAAAGACCGTAATTGGTTGAGCATATGATGCTAAATCTACATGTTTGGCCTCTCGCCCCTGCATTGTGTTTATCCCTAGGCCAAAGCCAAACTTCTTAAATAATAGTTTGGCATGAAATGGAACTGCATAGCTGATAGTCCAAGTGGTTGGGGTTACTTTTTTGAGTAATGTAGAACATGTCTTGAAACTGAGAGAGCAAATTATTTCTAACTCATACAATGATGACTTCTCTTTACTCTTTTTTTTCTACTTTACTCTGTTAAATATAGATATTGCATCTATTAGTTGAAATGCAGCAAATGCTACAACAGTGACCTTAAGGCTCTCAGACGGCACATCATTCGCTGTTTTTTGTGTTTGATACATGAGGCTTCTCAATCTCGATATTTCTCCCCTTTTTCACACGCTGAACAGTTCGAGAGGGTTGATCATGAGAAATGTTTGTCAACAGAAAAGACCAGCTCACTTGTCGTGCCATTTGGTAAAAACAATCTTGCCTTTCTGTGCTTGAGCAAGCTCGCCTGGTTGTTTGATTATTATCAAAACATATGTCATGATTCTTTTTCAAGAAAGGCTTGACCATGTTCATTACAACTTGATAGCAAAGTCCGTGAACACGCTTCTCTGCTTCACTTCCCATGTAAATTTCGAAGTTCAAGACATAACCTTTTGACGAGTCGTTGGCCATCCAAACTTTGATGCTGTATTTCGTTGGCTTGGCAGGCATGTATTGCCTGAAAGAAGGTCTGCCTCTAAAGGCAATAATTCCTTCATGAACAGCAATGTTTTTTTTGGGCAAGTAGTATCTCTGGGTATTTTCTAGGACCTTTTTCAAAACCGGCCTTACTTTGAAGAGTAAGTCACAGTTGGCGTCCCCACATGGCGGTGCTTTCATTGAATCGTTGAAGTGCAGGAACTGCGATATTTCTTGAAATCGGTTTCTCCTCACCACAGATTTAACAGCTTGATTTCCGAGACAAGGAGCTGTAGACCAATAATTGGCGACTGCAGGCAAAACATTGCTTCCCATTATTATGCAAAGTCCAAAGTGTGTCTTCGTTTCGACTGCCGTTGTGTCTTTCCAGCAAGCAAGTTGATCGGGCTTGCTCACGAGTTGCTGTCGGGCATACCTATTGGTTTCCAAGACAATAAGCTGAAGATTTTTCTCTCCAAAAATTTCAAAGAAGAGATTGTTATCTTTAGGATTGTTTCCCAAGTCTATTAACAATGCTGAGAAACTACTGAATCCTGGAAGGGTAAAGTTTGAAAGTTCCTCCATCCACAACTCTTCATCAACTTCACCTTCGGCTTCCGATTCTTCAGAATCACTTTCTTCGCCTTCACTCAAGTCTGAAACTGGTCTAAGGCCATCCAAATCAATATTGGATTCATCTTCATCTTCAACTCTATCTTCATCATCGGAATCTCCAAAAATCGCTCTAAATTCCTCCTTGGTAACGGCAGGTCTCATTACGCCATGTTTTTTTGCTAAGCTTCCAATGACGAAATCTCTTTGCTCAATACTACCTTACTCAGTTGTCAAAATTATTATATGCAATTTATGGTATTCGAAAAACTTGAAAATAATGAGCTGCAATTGATAGCCCTCCTGAAAATGTTGCTAGCCATTTCATGTCACTAGCGACCAGGGTTATCTTAAAATGAACTGAATACCCTGCAATAGTGAATCGCTTTTTTTCTAATTCATCAATATCTCTACAAAGCATGGAGTAGTGAATGAATGAATGAAGCCTTTATTTGAAAATAAACTAAGTAAAGCCAGGGTAGTCCCTTCAGAGCTAATTAAAACTCTGCTATCCATGGAAGCCCTGGCAAATATTTACAAAAATAAATAAATACAAATAATATCAAAAGTTAATACGAAAGTTACGTCACATACATATGTACAAAATATTAAAATCTAAAAATTTATATCTATCTATAATATATAAAACCTACAAACTATTTACAAGATAAATGTATTATATAAAATACATCCATTATAACAAAAAGACTTTTTAGCAGTTTCTTTTCTAACTCTTGGCAAATATAACAATTTGTTCTGTCTGGTTACCCTAGGCTGATTAAAATGAAAATACTCTTTGAAAAATTGAGGGCAGTTACCCAATATACACTGGGATACTTTGGGAGGAATGTGTCGACTCTGTTCTACACGGGCATTATTTACGCAGTAAAGCTACACTTTATTGTGGCACATGTAAACATTACAGATATGTAGGAATACCGTGAAAACATACCAATGAAAGGCCCGGGAAAACCTAAGATAATCCCAAGGCAAAAATTACAACGATGCGGAGAAAAATTAGGGGAAAAACAATACAAAACTCATCGAATTGACAACACAGGTTGAGCACACTACTTCGAGCACATGGTTATTACATACCGCGCAAAGCACTACGGGAATCAATACGGAAACGTGGAATTGAACGCGGAAACTCCGGAGTTAATAATGCCGTTGTCGAGGATTGGCCTCAACAAAGCTTCTTTGCATACCTTATCATGGCAATATGTGATTCAGGACAGTTTGCTCTGGCAAGCAAAGAAATTTTCATTTTTGCTGCTTATTCTGTCGCCAACATTCATGAAAGACATCAGGCAAGCAGTTGCCTCGTCATCTTTGCCAACAGGTGCCCCATCAGCGCCAATGGCCAATTTTAAACTATATTTTGGATCACCAAAATGCAAAAGAAAATTGTTTTCTTCTAATTCTTTATCAATAGGAATATACATCTCAGCTAGCTCTAAGATAAACTTTTGTAAATCTCCATAAGAACCATCAATTTATTTATCCTTATCAAGATCATAACAGAAATCAGATTTGAGGTCTCTGACAGTACAAATGTTGATACTTTTAATAAAAGATTTGAGTTTCTCATAAGGTAGTGTGTTATGAACTTTACCAGCATTTCCTATTGGTGTTGCTTTTCTTGTCTTGCCTTTGCTTCTTTCATTGTTCATTGAAAGATGTAGTTTTATTGACTTATATTTCTCTTTACTAAGAAGACATTTTACATAGAGAACTTTAACACTTCTAATTAGGTCTTTTACGAAAATAAAGCTTGTCATTTAGATCCTGGCTATTTTCTTTATTAATTCAAGCTTAATATTTGAACATTGAGCGCAGCAGAACAAATCAATGAAAATGTCAATAAGAACAAGCATATGGACTGTAATGCGGCAGACTTTACTTAATGATACTATCATTTTCTTAGTTCATGTGATTAATTATTTTATTTATCAATTGAAAAGGTTTTCTATCAAAAATTGCTCATTATAAATGCGAGGTCTATATATAGTTATTAACCGGGTTAATAACTAGCTATATATTGAGGGTTATAACAAAAATAAAGCCTTGTGAATAACAAAGAAAACCGTGTCAACTGAGAAATAATTTGCTTTTCAGAGCAGTATCTCAAATTAAAATATAATAAACTTATTTGGTTTGTCAGAAGTGCAGTTATAACATCTATACAATGGAGTAGTTTGATAAGCTCATATCTGTATCTTATTATTTGTTTTCATATCTCATGACAGAAAAGGGATTTTAGGACTCATTTGCGTTATCGAAGTTAATATTACTAAAACTTTTGAATGGCTATTTCGGTATTATTGAAGAATTTAATTTACAGAGCACATCCTCTAATGGCTGTTAAGGTAGTTTGTGTATTCGGGACAGAACAAATACCAGCGTCTTGAGAACCAAAGTTTTTGACCTACATAACTCAAGCTAGTGTATGGGAATTTCTATTCGCTTTTTTAACTCATTTACTGCCCGCTTGGTCTAATTTAGTATTATGACAGTTCCTTGCTCTACTTGAAGTTATAATTTGCTTTGCACTATGAACAGAACACAAGTGACAAAGCTTTTATTTGTATTCGTGAGACCTAGCTTAGCAGAATTTTTAGAATCAAGAAATGACAAAAACTCTACAAAACTAAACTAAGATTGTGAGCCTCACACAATTGATTTCAGTCTTTTCTTTTCCTCTGATTTATATTTTTCTCCTTAATTCGTGATACAGGGTCTTAAAAAATCATTCAATAGCTTACAGTGAAAAATCAGAAATCACTATATCTGTTTTTGCCAGTCCACCCTACTTATAAGAATTTTGTGCTCGTAAATTTCAACTCAAAGCCTGCCGAGTTATACTTTGATTAAACCAACATATCTCGTTGTTTTTGAAAGTTGAGTAATAGCAGCATCTATTGTACTTCAAAAAGTTTTACAAACAAGTTTTATCCTCTCAGAGAGCAGCCTCGCTGATCAGCAATTACTACTGTCCGTTATTGACAAAAATGCTTCTAACCTCATCATTGAGCAAACCTGTATTATGTAAAACTTGTGCTCCACTCATTTGTGAAAGTACTGGCTCGCTCTGAGTGATCTACCTTCTAGGCACACATGGGCAAAAGTCTTGTGAAGACCGCCTGTGAGATGAAGTCCACAGTACGGACACTTATCATCTGCATGGGTGTGTTTGGGCAGATGGTGAAAATGTATTAGATGAGTTTTGAGGTATTTAAATTTCTTGAACATCGGTTGCTCTATGCAAGCATAGGAAGCACGGACACAAAACTCTCGCATTTCTCTTCTCCATTGTGATCTGAGTATGAAAGAACGGTGTGAGTCGGCAGGATATATATAGGTGCGTGTCATAACACTTTTGGGCAGTTAGAGAAGAGTTTCAAATTTCAATCACAAAATTGAACAAATATTTAGAATACGACACGGTATTTTTGTATTAAAGTACTGCAGCTAAGTACCAGTTCTTGAGATGAGTGTGCTATCAAGTTTATCAAACGGACGTCACAAATTTTGTTGATCTTAGCTTTATAATCAAGTTGGCATCTCTTCATGCTTTTTGATTGCCTTCACCCCAGATGATGCGGCAAAGCATAGTTAATTATCAACTATGGGCTAGTTTGAGCGTGGGTCAAGGGAACTCTAATTAATTATTGCAGCAAACTTGGCTTTCTTATGATGATGCATATGCACTTTCTGATTTGTAAGAAATTTCTCAATACTGTATGCCGGGCTGCCAATTAGTTTACAATAGTAGAACCGTCTTTAATTTGCCGCTCAACAATTCTATTGTTTTATTACGTATTGAAAGGTGCATGCATCTCAGAAGTGCTGCACAGCTAACTGCCAGTCAGAGCGAAACATGATGTATTGAGTATCAAAAGTATTAGATAGGCGAGTTGATTTGGAAGGAAGAGTACAATTCCTACTTCACTGGAAAGGATACAGCTCCAAACATGATTCTTGGGTGGACGTAAACAACTACAAGTAAGCCGTCAAACTGGCTTTTTTTTAAACGGAAACAGGTTAGTTACTGATACTTAATGGGAGCTGTCACTAAGAAATTGTTCATCACAATAATACTTTCCTTATTTAAACACGTTTATCCCCTGTTGTTGAAGCAAATGTCAATAGAACAATAGAGCATTTCTTGATACATACTCCCAAAACTGTTTTCTCAGTATTTCGAACTGTCTTTCTATGTACGATGTAGAGTATGGCTCTCTGCTTCCAATTCCAAACAATGCTACGACCCTCAAACGATAAAGCGCTATAGCCATATAAACGTACAGCCATACAAACGCTATAGCCATACAAAAGCTACAGCGCTATACAAACGCTACAGCGCTATACAAACGCTACAGCGCTACAACCATACAAACGCCTACAGTGCTACAACCATACAAACGCTACAGTGCTACAACCATTCAAACGCTACAGTGCTACAACCATACAAATGCTACAAACGCTAAAGCGCTACAAACGCTACAGCGCTACAAACGCAACAACGCTACAAACGCCACAGCGCTACAAACGCAACAACGCTACAAACGCCACAGCGCTACAAACGCTACAGCGCTACGACTTGAAATATTTTTTTCTGAAGCCCAAAAAGACTTGGCTATCTTCATTATTCATAAACTTTATATATTTTTAAATCAGTATTCGTAGTCTTTTACGCACTAATATCTCAGCGAGTTGAAGAAGGTTGAAATGATTACTAGCAAATGTTCCTCCCTAAACGATTAAAAACTAACACCATGTACATCTACATTGTATTTTTTATTATTCTTTGAACGTCACTGTCATATTGCACTCCTTTCATACACATCACGTAATAATAGAGAGTTTAAGCATCACGTTAACGGCAAACGTGAAACGTCCGTTGACTAGCAAAAAATTTCTTTAAAATTAGCAAAAAAGGAATCGAAAAACTCTCCAAATCGTAGATAAACAAAAGAATATTTCTCGTTGGTAAGTGGGTTTGCGAAACCTAAAGTGATTTACAGGAAAACGAACAAAATTTGGTCACGTTTGAGTTTAAAAACTCTCTATCGTAACTTTAACATTCGCGACAAACGAAAGGAATGTTCCTTGCTTTATTCAACGGAAACTTTGCACAAGAAGTGTGCTGCCACTGTCCACACCTTGTACACTCAACCATGGCTATTCTTCCTTTATTGCGGTGGCAGATGTTGCATATTTCCTTGTCCTCTGTAAACAAGGAGCAAACAAACAAACAAAATAATAACTATTTCGGAACTAAAAAAAATACATTAACAATATTTCTTTTCTCCTTTGAAAAGTCAGAGTTGGGTTTGCAAAAATTAGACGTTTGCGTCCTTTTAGAACTGGTACTTGATATTTAGCATGCATTTGTAGTTAGAAGATGGTGCTACGGCTTAACAGAATGGGGAGGTACATGGTGTTGCTCAATAAACCTCAGAAGAAGGAATAAACATGAATCAAGTATGGATAGGTGAATGCTCTACTTTGTTATGCTGCAAGAATGTACTTAGCCACCTTTAATACAGTAAAGTTGACATCAGGTACAAGTTTTCTTCTTGATGAAAAAAATCAAGACACAAACCCATTCGATTTATTTTGCTCATTCCTTTCCTTTTTGGGCCTTGGTTCCAATGGACCCACTTGGACTTGAAAAGGCAATCCTAAAAAAGGATTACAATGACAATAACTAACAATAATTATGCAATATCCAGTGATAATCACTGAGCCTAAGGTGAATTGTACACCCCGGCTGCCTCTTTCAAAGTAAATAAATAGGGATAAATAGTAGCATTAACAAAAATAATGACGGTGATGATTAAAAAAAAAAAAATTAGGCCCATCATTATATTCAACGTTTCCACTTCTTCTTCTTTCTTCCTCAATTCTTCCTCCTGCCTTTCAACTTCTTCTTCTTTCTTCCTCAATTCTTCCTCTATTGTCACGTCTTTCTCTTGACCTAGAAGGGGAAAGAAGGAAAATAGAAATTGAGCAGTTGAAGAAAGAGCAAGAATGTCTGAAGGCTAAAATAGAAGAGCTGAATAATGAATGTGTCTATCATAAGAATAGATATTTTTCGTTGGATAAGAGTAGTGAAGATGATCAAGCAGTCTCATTCTATACTGGTTTCCCAAATTACAAGACTTAAATGGCATTTTATAGGTACTTGGAGCCTAAAGTGCAGAACCTGCAATATTGGAAAGGAGAAAAGGGATTTAAAGAAGGCACTGCATACCAGGAGGGAAAGGATACAAAAAAACCTGGGCCTGCTAGGAAACTTGATCCACTGGATGAATTCTCTCTGGTCCTTGTTAGTCTAAGGGTTGACCTATTTATTTATGATATAGCAGACCGATTTGGAATCAGTGCTGGTTTGGCATCAAAAATCTGCAACACATGGATTAATTTCTTATATTATGAACTCAAACTTATTTTCCCTTTTCCAAACCAAGCTCTCATCAGAAAAAACATGGCCAAAGAATTTATTAAATACTCTACGAGCAGAATTATCTTAGATTGCACTGAAATATTCAGTGAAAAGCCTTCTTCCATGCTAGCACAGTCCCAGACGTGGTCTCAATATAAGCACCACAACACATGGAAGATACTGGTTTGCATTTCACCAAATGGTCAGGTGACATTCAAATCAGATGCATGGAGTGGAAAAGTTAGTGACAAACAGATAACTCAAGACAGTAGAGTTTTAGAACTTCTTGAACCAGGCGACAATGTGATGGTCGACAAAGGATTCGAAATTGAAGATATCGTCCCACCTGGTGTACGAGTGAATATGCCTCCATCCTTGCAGTCCAGACGTCCGTTTTTTGCAGCAGATACTGAAAAAACAATGAACATTGCTTCTGTCACAATCCATGTTGAGAGGGCTATACAACGGATAAAAACCTTTCATATTTTGGATGGAAATTTCCCCCTTTCACTAGCTCCATACATATCACAGGTATTCACAGTATGTGCTTTATTGACTAATTTTTGGTCTCCACTTCTGCCTCCAGGTGATGAGGATAATCATTTAAAGCTTGCTAAGTGATTTTTAAGATTTATTTTACTAGTTTTTATAAATGATTGTATTTGAATTCCATCATAATGATTCATTAAACAATAACCAATGTGCATGAGCTCAGATTTCAATCATAGAAAAGCATAATGAGAAATTCCTTTTGCCCTTTTCTGCTTTCTCAAAAAATTCTCTTCAATTCCTTTTCCTTAAACTTTTTTGTTTATATTTATATATTATCACACACAGTTTTTGAGTCACTTTTCTGACAGTTGATTTTTCTGTTCATTTTTAAAGAAGTTTGATGCACATTGCCTATTGTTATAATTTAAACTAAAATACTTACAGAGTTGGAGTTTTCGACATTTCTTGGTACCATATATGGCTTCCATCCACCATGTTGATAAAGGATTGTGTTTCTCTAAATCCTCCGTGTTAACATTTCTGGTAAAATGCCTTCTTTTAGAAATACTCTATTTTGGGTAAAGTATGTGTTTCCCATTCCTTTCCTTTGAAAACTCGTTCCACATAAAGGGGCATATTATCTCCAAAATAAATAACAAAGTCTACATATGGTAACTGACAAACATACAGTTGTCCTTGTATTGGATGATAGTAATTATGAACCTCCTTCAGGTGGATGCCTTCATTTTTTTGCAAGCAAAATGTTTTATCTTCTGCAGCTTCCTCAGCAGTTTTGCCCACTTTACTTAAAGGACACTTAACCTCCAGTCCCCATTGCTCCTTAGTTTCTTCATTGATGATTATTCTATCTAAACTGGACCCAAGGTATGGTTCCTCTTTGATATTTTAAGTCCAACTTCCTTTGCCTTAAGCTTCAGCCCATGCTACCTTTTCAGATTCAAGTAAGCAGAAACTGCCCGTCCTTCATTTTCCAAGCCATACTGAATAGCTTCTGTTTTAGGATTTGTGTAAAGTGTGCTTTTTTAGATGGCTCAACCTTGGTTTTGGCAGCAGTGCCAAAATTGGATGAAGTTAAAAATTCCTTTCTCTTATTTTTCCACTCATCATTTTGTGATTTTCCTCTGGTAGCCACTTCTATATTTAAGATTTGACTGTCAGTTATGGTCATGTTTGATACATATATATCTATCATTTCTTCAAAGTTCCTGGATGCAATGTCATAACAGTCCCCAAAAAGTAAGTCTAAGATTTCCTCACTTTTTTTTGGTGGAATGACATTTTCACTTCATGTTGAACTCAATGGTTTAATGTCATGGAATAAGAAAAATGAACTTGATTTCATTGAATGCTGTAAATCATTGCAAAGAATGTCAAACTCATATTTGTTGATTTCTCTTTCCTAAGCTTCCCAAGGGTCGTACTTGATAACTTTTGATGCAGAGCGTATATTTTTCTTCCCAAATTGAATTTTACGAATAAGTATCTCGTCAGAAGGCTTAGCTGCAACACTCTGATTTCTGGGAACCACCCATTAAGACAGCATGCGCAGACCACGTGACTACCCATAACTGTCACAGTGACCTACGGGACTAGGGCTTATTAGTTATTTGCATGGCTGAGGATCAAACTGTTTTGTATCTAGGTAAGGAGAAAGTCCTGCTTTTCCTTAGGTTATACTTAGACATCTTGCAATTTGGCAAAAGAAGGTGAAAATTTGTGTTGTGGGTCGTTAATGTCATAACTTTGCAGATATAGACTCCCTTCATTCAAGTAGAGTGGGAAGCCCAGAGAGTTGTAGAGATCCTACCTTTGACAAGTTTTGATAAATTATTCGAATTTCCATGTCAATCAAGTCACACAGCAAACAATCATGTGGTTTAAAAGTACAGATAGGAATCAGAGGAGGCTTACAAGTACTCGGTAATGGGGTATTTACCCAACAATAGGCACAACTAGATAGAACCGCAAACTGGTGGCAGAATTAAAAAAGAAGCATGAGTTTTGAGAGAAACACAATGCCCTTTGGTTCCTCACGGCAATCTTTTCCTTGAGTTTCCAATCTGAATATTTAAAAGAAATTCAATTCCATTTTATAAATAGTTATACTTGTAGGTTTCATGTAAGTTGTGGACAATTAAAAGCTCTCAATTTTCATATAATCAACAAAAATTGCATTAAAAATATCAGAAAAGCATTCCATTAGAACAGGAAATACCACTATCCGAGAAATTAAAATTACAACGTGCATTTGATGAATGTGAAAATAAAAATACGCAAATAAAAAAAAAAACAACATAGCATCTGGCTTTATCAGAAAGAAGTATTTTTGTATGTTTGGTATAATTAAAAGGGGTTCTTTGCTGATGAAATTTAAAAACTGCTATTTTACCTGTGGTTTACATTTCCTTGTCTGACATTATTAAGATTATCATCACCATGTTGAACATAATCATCTTCTACAGTACTGCTAGATGTGATTGGGTCATCCTCCATTGGAAATTATTCATCATGCTCTAAACCTTTTTTCACTTCTTGCTCTATTTCTTCATTGGTGTCAGTTTCCATGTCAATTTGCTCTTGATCAACAGAAAGCATTTTTTCTTCTACTACATCCTCAGTCTGACAGCCTGTCACAAACAAAATATACAACATCATGTAACACATATAACAGATTGTGCAAGTGTGTATTCAGGGACAAAGGAGCCACCCCACTTTTGAGAAATAAATAATTTTTCAAATGAAGATGAAGATTTAGTAGAGGTAGAAATAGCTATGGCATTTTCTATGCAAGTTTATAACAATCAAATCAAATTTGCAGTTGAACCACCTAATTTTTATTTCAGGTCCACCCAATAAAAATTTGCTCCTGCATCCCTGGTATTTGCATACAAAGCATGAAAGCAATGACACACCAAATTTGAATAAGTAAAACACACATGTACTTGTTGTTATTGTGACTGGATGTTTAGCTGTTTCTGCCAGTGCCTCTGTCATTTGAACATTTGTCTTTTCCAGCCTATTTATTTTCACTTTTATTGACCTAATGTCTGTCCTTAATTGCTGGGCCCAGTTTTCAGATATAAAGTTTGTGCAATAACTGTCAACTGGGAGTTCCTGCAAAATTCAGTTTTACCAAGAACTGTTAACTTTTTGAGTTGGTGTTATAGTGATTGCAATAACCCAGTGAAATAAGAGTGAGTTTATTTAACCCAATGAAAAATTGGCATGGTACTTGTAATAATAAGCAGAAGTCTCTAAATTTATTGCTCTATTTTGTTCTTCATAACTAGCAACACGAACTTGTAAGTCATTTAATTTTAATTGTTTCGCATGAAATCACTCTAGCAGACTACTAGAAGAATTTATTTGCCTTCTTTTCTTTTGTGTTTATTGATTATCACACTATTTTTTATCTCGTGGATTTATGGCAACCATTCTATGATTGTCAGGTATAAATGAATGGCCTATCATATATAGATTCTTACGTATGATCAATGGCCTTCAGGAACTTATCTAAGAGACCTTTGTGGGTATCCCTTGGGATTCTCAGCTTCTTCTTTGCCATAAAATACCTTAATCTCAAAAATACCTTTTTTTTAATCCAAAGCTTTGATACTTTGCAACCACTTGCTCTTTGAAGCTTGAATTGGACAAGAACTCGATTAGCAGCCAATGGATATTTATTACTATTTTTAGCTTTCTCGCCTACTAATTTTCTCCTTTTTCTTGCCACCTTCACTCTTCCCACATTTTGTTTATGCTCGTTGAAGGCTAGTTCTGCCTGTAACTTATCTCTGTTTTCATTCCACTTAAATACGAGAGATTTACCTACTCCTCTTTTTCCATAGTGTATAATATCCTTTGACAGCGCCCCAGTCTCTTGTCAACTTTTTCAGTGTTGGTTTGCTGGACAGTTATTTCATCATTCTTCATGTTGGCAGTAGGGATATTTAAACCTGAAGAACCTTCAACTGGCTTGTCTGTAAGTGCGCTCTTGCAGTTGACATCGATGTGCTTGAATCGCACATGTGTATCTAGGTACTGCTAAAATGTTAGTAATGTACTTAATTACCTCCAGTTGGATACGTTTATCTGTTGTTCGCTTCACAATGGAATCTATTGTCTGCTCTAAACAATTTTTTTCGTTCAAAAGCTACAAGAAAACGAAGCTTTTTTGTTAAGATAATAAACCTCCACAATCATTTATTGGCGTCATTAACCGACTTAAGCACCTACCAGGCCTAAACGTGTTTGTGGTACATACCTCTGTAGCTTTGTTCTTGTAACTTTCTCTTTCTTTTTCAATAGAAGCAGCATTTTTACGGCAATTTGTCAATTCTTTCGTTATCTGTATTACCCTGAGAACAGCACTCAGATACCATAATGATGTTATCAAGGAAAAAATAAATAACTAAATAAATAAAAGGCTGAATTTCTCGGCTTTGTAAACTTCTAAGTGATCCTGTCTTGAGCCGAAGTTGGTCGTTTTTTCACTTGTTTCTGTGTTCGTCTGTAATAAGATAGAGCTTTTGTCAGTATACTGTATTGAGTACTTAGTCAGGCAAATGCTGTAACTGACATACCGTTTTAGGTGCGCTGACTTTGTTTAGCTCCGCAAGCTTTACTTCACCGTTGAAAATTCCGCAAAGAATTTCGAAGACTTCAGCCTCTTTCATTGTGGGCATGATGTTCTTGAAGGTGTATGTTGTTATTCTACCAGACTTTAGTACTGCAGACGCATAGTGCTCTATCTTCAAAATCTTACCCCAATTCCTTTCGTTGACTGGGCAATTTACTCATATTTCCTGAAGTTCTACAAGAAGACAGTGACAATTGCACGTGTTTCTGAACCAAACTAGAGTAAAATCATAAATTTTAGATGCTTACTTTAATGTTGGTGAATGTATTCTTGTTTTGCATCTTCCACATCTTGATCACATCCTTTTCAGTCACCTGGGAAGTTTTAAAAAGTTCCATAAAATTTTAGCGATAGCGATCGTAACTCAATCCAAATGTGCAAGTGCTGAGTTTTTTTATGATCTCTATCAAGGTTTCATAGGATACGGTTTCCAATAGGAAAGTAGTGAACCTTTCCCCTTAATCAACTTTAATTTGAAAGGCCATTCTCTTCTGTTCGCGCTAACATCAACACAAGAAGTGTAACTCTGAAGTATATTGCTTCACGCTCCCTAGATTACAAGCAAGGTGATTGGTCATATAAAACAACAGGAAGTCATCAAACGACTCAAACTTGTCAAAAAACTGTCAAAAACTTTGAATGGGTGGCCACGGCTCGACGCGCACGACTGTAGATAAATAAATTATTATAAAGCGACTGCTTCGTTCATCCTTTTTCAGCATAAAAGCATTTTAAGTTGGTGGTTTAACCTGCGTTTTAGGAGCTTTGCAAGACACAACATTGCTCTGATCGGAGGAAGAACTCACATGATTACCTCATTTCACGCAGAATTTGCACCTGTAGAATGTAGTTAGATAGAACCAATTCAAACGCACATGAGTCTATTGTCGTTTATTGGTGGTTGAAAGCTGAGTAGATCGATTTGTAGATGATTATAACTTCATTGGTATGGCACGATATGATGTGATGTGGTTCGACTACAGACGGCTTCAGACGTTTAGAGTTTTGGCTTCCGTCAATGAAAGTTAGCACGGACTAACTTGAAAGAAATTACCACTCAACAAATCAGAAACTACCATTCCCACCCTTGGAATGGACAAACTATTATTACAGTCGTAAACTTATGTTAATCGATATATTATAATGTTTAATGAAATGCCATTCAATAAATCTTTGAGTTTGTTTTTATACCTGATTTTCAAAGTTATCGATTTGTTGCATTCATTCCCAAACAAGAACATTTAAGTTTTATAGATAATCAGTATTCAAGCGAGACATTTTTTGAGTTGAGCGGAATTTCTTTGAATTTTTTGGTATCTTTAGTAGGAAAGATGAGGCACAAGGCCTTCGTGCTAGTTTTAGCAGGCGTTCCAAACCATAGGTAGTATTGCCCAGTCTACGTCTTTCAAATATCTCGAATAAATTACCATGCCTTTGAGTTGTGTTTTGAGATCTGGGGCGCGCTTTGGTTTGAATATTCTGCCTTTTTATATATTATTTTAATATTTGTATTTCGAATATTTGTTTGTGTTTCAGAATATTATATTAATCAGAAACACGCTGATCCTGGTTAATGAAAAATGTCTCAGTGACTGTCAGTGAAGATGGAAGTAGAAATATTTTTATAGAAGACTACGATTCACCTCCAAACGAGAACACAGTAGGGCTGCACATGAGCTTGGAGGAATTTCAGAAGTTCAATGAACACTACCAAGAGATTGAAAAGTGTTGCTTAAACTTAATGGAAGTCCAAAGTTCTCAATAGTGCTATAGTGCAATCGTTGGGTTTTGCTAACCTTGCAGCCTCGCAACAAGCTTTGAGCATCATCTCCCAGAATTTCCGTCAGCACTTTCGCTTTGGCATCGGAAAAGTCAACAGTTATTCCTTGGAGGCGTTAGCCGAACTCTAAAAGACGGAAACATTCTTTGTCGTGCTTTCAAAGACCTCTTTGAACGCTACTTTGAGGGAGTCAGTTGTTTGTCTGTCCATTAAAACTCGCCATTGTACACAATAGTAATCGTGCATTTGTTGGGTTTGGCTAACTTTGCAGCCTTGCAACAAGTTTTGAGCATCGTCTCCTAGAACTTCCGTCAGCACCCTAGCTTCGGCATCGGAAAAGTCAACAGTTAATCCTTGGAGGCATTGGCTGACTCTAAAAGACAGAAACATCTTTGTCGTGCTTTCAGAGACCTCTTTAAATATTAGCAATAATAATAATGATAATAACAACAGTGCTTGTATAGCACATTCTGCTACCTCAATGCGCTGTGGAGATAAAAACGGAAATAATAAATAGTTCAGTCCAGCAAACAGGTTCAAAAGATTTAAATTAAGTAGGGTGATTGAAAGAGTAGAGGTTTCAGTAATGACCGGTAGTTTTCAGTAGTGTCCGGGTAGTGAGTTCCATAGTGTAGGACCAGCAACTGAGAAAGCACGATCGCCATAATTTGAAGTGAAGGTACGAGGAACAGACAGTAGGCTTTGTTTAGGTGATCTCAGTGAGCGTACAGGCTTGTGTTCTTGTAGGAGCGTGGCGACATAAGCGGGAGCAGAACCATGAAGAGCCTTGAAGGTAATCAGCAACAATTTGAAGACTATTCGCTCTTTAACCTGTAGCCAAAAATATAAATAAATAAATATTTGATTAGCAAAATTGAAAAAACCGTCGAAAATTTCAGTAATATCCCACATATGGCCAACGCTTGTGAGCTATGTTTGATAAAGTAGTGGGTGTAGAAGAGGCAGCATTTGACATACTGGCCTTGCTGCGGTCATGCATTATCATTGTTGATCTTGAGATGGTGCGAATCACATATGGCATTGTTTCTTGCTTTCCTCCATCCACAGTCCATGTTCTTGTGCCATAAGCAACATCTTGATAGAAGTACGGCCGGTTTATAAATTCAACAAAGTGGTCCACCTTGTTAGTATCCAGGGGCACACCATATTTTGCTATTTTAATGACACCTGAACTTGGCCCGATTTTTCTTGAATGTGCTCTTGCTTGTTTTATTTGCCTCAAGCTTACCTTTTCATAAGATTCGTGGAAAGTCTGCAATTCCTTCATGGAATATCTGACTCAAGATCTGTATTTTAAGGTTTTTATTTGAAACATCACGATAAGCAGACATAAAGGCAACAAGGTCATCTGACGGACTGGCACTGTATTGGTTGCTGTATTGCTTGGAATAGTTTCTCACAAACTTTGGGAGCAATCACACTACAGATAATACCACGTGCCTCAGTTGCTTTTTGTATGTATGCTTCCTTACCTTCATTGGTTCTAGAAATCCGTGGAGTATCAGTTGCGCTTTCTCGTTCATATCCTTGGGTATCCTGTGGAATAATATGACATCGGTAGTTTTAGGTTTATGGAGTCGTTTATTTCTCGTGTTCACAGTTACAAATTGTAAATTTATAAGTACAGAAAGCGTTATAAAAAGTAAAAAGCTCTAAGACAGTGGTCATAGCTAGAGAAATTGAGATAAACATATGACTACCTTGGTCTGAGGTTCAATTCAGGCACGCCCTTTGAAGTAAAATCTTGAAAAAGGTCTGCTGTATTTAGACATCATGAGTTTAATTTTAACAAGTTGGTATGTTTTTCTCTACATTTTCCGCAGATTGCTAGAACAGAATATAACATTAGCGTAAAGTTTAAAGCCCTCCTCTAAGATGACAATATTGTGAGAGAGATATGATGGGACAGAATGGCTGGGAATCTTCACGATCGATTAACACGTCAAAAGGCCGGCGCCTCGTGTTATGTTTGTAATCAATGATGGTAATCTTAGCTGAGTGGAGATTACCTTGGGTCATCAGGAAAGATAAAGCATTAAATTGAACAACTGTGTCTCTAGACTGTGCACTCTTGGCAGCTAACTCTCCTACACGGAAAAACCCGTAAAAGGCTAGCAAAAACATAGCAGAATAGAGAACTCTTTGAAATGCAGAAGAGTTGGTATGTCTGAGGGCCTGTACTAAGTTGTGAAGCAGTGGGCGAGTGATTGGCAACCGTACATCAAACAGACGCCGACGATTTAAAGCTGTCACGAGCTTTTGAATTAAAAATGCTCTTGTCGGATCTTGAAGCCCTTGCAGCTTGTGTAAATATCCGATCGCGGATAAATATGATGAAATAGTGGAACAAGCCAATTTCTTAGCCAAAAGGTATGAAATAAACAAAGCTATTACATCAGGCTTTAGAGGTAAATTTGGTTGAGGAGATCCGTAGAATCTCTGGTAAAAAGTACTAAAAACCGACCAAGCTCGCCGATAAGAAGCACGAGAGCCCTTAGACAAAGCCAAGCGTAAGAGAACACCTAAGCTAGAGACCAACTCTCCGGCAGAAGGTTCGCGTGTATCGCCGTAGCGCACTCGTCCGCGTCGGGCATGAGCTGTTTGAATTTGTCTACCTGTAAGCGGGAAATTAAATCGGCACGACTATTACTTAAACCTGGCACATGTTGTGCTCGAAATAAGATATTATGGCGTAAACAACTTAATACGAAGTCACGTGTCAACATCATAATTATCTTATCTTTTGAGGTCTGTCGATTAATTATTTCAACCACTGCTGCGTTGTCAGTGAAAAACGTAACACACTTATTAGCCATATTTGACCCCCAGATACGTATGGCAATAACAATAGGAAAGAATTCTAGAAATGCGATGTTAAAGGATTTCCAAGAAGCCGGCCAAGCACTGCAAAACCAATGCTTACCAAAGATAGCCCAGTAACCAAGTGATGCAGCGGCATCTGTGTATAGTTCGAGGGTAGAAGACGTCTCCCATTTTCCCCCCAGAAAAAACGATTTGCCGTTGTAAGCGTCTAGAAATTGACACCACGTGATAATATCTTTTTTGACTTCCTGAGTTAAACGAATATGATGATAAGGATTAAGGCGACCCTTGGTAAGATCAATCATGCGGCGCAGGAAAGAGCTACCTGGAACGATCACAGAGCAAGTAAAATTTAAAAGGCCTATTAAGGATTGTAATTCCCTTAGCGTTACTGACCGCTTTTTATAAAACGAACGAAGAAGAGTGTGACATTTTTGAAGCTTATCATCAGGTAATTAGGTCTCGCCTTTGACAGAATCTAAAGTAATACCCGTGAATTGTAGAGCTGTCTCAGGGCTCACCGTTTTCTCTGGAGCTAATGGGACTCCAAGGTAATCGCACATGCCCATGAAATTATTGAGATCTGTACGACACTTATCCTCAGTAGGTGCAATGAATAAGAAATCGTCTAAAACATGTAACACAGCCGACGCACCGAGACGTGTCAACGAGAGCCATTCTAGAGATGTACTGAAAGCTTCAAAAATGGCACATGAAGAAGAGCAGCCCATAGGTAGACAATTGTCAAAATAATACATGCCATCCCACTTGAGCCCCAGCAAAGGATAGTCAGTAGGATGAATTGGAATAATTCGAAAAGCTGAATTAATATCAGTTTTCGCCATAAAACAGCCTGCCCCCACACGTTTAATGGCAGAAATTGCCTGACCGATTGAAGCATATTGTACCGAGGAATAAAATTCGGGAATAAAATCATTAACTGAAGAGCCTTTAGGATATGATAAATGGTGTATTAAACGAAATTCCCCAGGAACTTTCTTGGGAACTACACCCAGGGGCGAAGTCCGAAAATTAGAGAATGGAGGCACCGAAAAAGGCCCAACAATTCTACCGGCTTCGCATTCCTTACGCAACTTAGATAATACGAAAACCGAAACGAAAACCGTTGCACAAGTAAAACTTTAAAGGTCGTGGATATCCGTCCAAGAGATTTTCAAGCCTTGCCACCTTTATTGGTGTTACTGGCTGGGTGTGAAGGAGAACGTTTGTCGTTGGTACAATTGCTGGCGGAGTGTTTTCCACCACATCTGCAACAAACGTGCTCATACTGACACCCTTTACAAAATTTTCCGCTCTGAAATGCCCAACACGTTCCCTTGGGGAAAGGGGGGTTAGTATTGCGAAAACGATTTCGCTTAGCCGGCCCTTTCTTGGCGCCTTGTTGGGGTTTCCGAAAATTTGTTACCGCCCCAAGCCATAGCTCCCAATGGATTTGGTCCCAAGGAAAGGAGTCGGGGGCAGACTGTCGGAGATAGCGAAACTGCTCGTCGGAAAACCACCAATCACCTGACTTGTGAGCTATATCCCTAATAGTCTCACAGTATTTCATTAATGGCGCGGTTTGGTCCGAGAATTTTTCACAGAAAATGGCTACAAAAGTGTGGAAAGCCATCAGCCATAAGTCAATACTAGTAACTTTCTTGGGCTGGTGACTGGGCTCCAGCGTAATTTGTGGGTCGCGTGAATTTTCGGAGGGTTTCCCTACTGAAAGCGAGTATTTTTCAGGTGTAGGGGAGTTATTAAGAAGGGCGCCAAAATCGACATACTCGTTAGCCCAAATTTTGGATTTAATCTTAGAAGTTACGTGCGAGCCCAGAGTCACTGCAGCACTAGTAAAGACTTGGGATGACCGCGGATCTGACCTCGTTGATATACCTGGTGTCTCATTGTTCGTGCGAATATCAGCGACCTCGTCCTCTACAATTGGGGGGACGAGACCCTGTTCCTGTCCAACTCGCGGTTGCGACATGGCTGCCTGCACAGCATTGGTGACCGCAGTCGATAAAGAGGCAGCCAGGTCCAAGGTGAGGGGCCCTGCAGGCCGATAACTAGGAACATCACGCGCTGGCACTTCTATTGCATCAGCTCTTGATGGCCTCGTGTGTTTAGTCACTCGCTTGGTGGGAGGCATAACTTAACAAAGTGCATGATAAAAGTGTAAATACATAAACTATCTCGCAAAAACGCGAACTAGATAAATTAAGCGCTTGTGCTTTTGCGAAAAGTAAAACATACAAAAGAGAAGGGCAACGTGTAAAAGCGAATACAGAAAGCGAGCCAAACGCCGTCCAGCATTATCTAAAAAACCCGACAAAGCCGTAATGTATGTAATACGATATTAAAAGCATCTGTACGCCGAGTGACAGTATAAATTAGAAAAAGGGCAGAACAGAAAACCGAGTGCAATGGACACACCGTAAGACGGCGATCAAGGGATTGTACACTCAAAATGGTTTCTGAACACCCACAGTTAGGCTAAGCATAAACAACAAAGCACGTATTGTGCAACTTGTAGACCGAGAAACTAAAAACCCCACATGCCACACCGCATGTAATTCTAATCTTGACATGCCACACTGCTGTCAAGATAAGGAGGGGTGTGGTCCCGGTCTAACATTTTTAGCTAGCAAACAAGACTGCACTCAAAGCGTAACAGATAAAATAAAAGTAGTGACAAGAGATCACTCAATTACAAGCATGGAATGAACGGAGGCTTTTAAGAATTGCCCCTCTTAAACTGCTATAAAATTTGCGCTGTCCGCAGCTATTCAGATGAACACCATCGTATGCGTAGAAATTAGCCTTTGTATGCCAGAAACCTCTATGACCCCAATAAATTGCATAAGGAATTGGCTCCAAAACTAGGCGTAGATAGCGGGTTAAGATATCAACATTTTGGTTAAAAGCTGTTGACGCCTCCCTATAGAGTGTTTCGCAAACACAAACGCGCTCAACCCCATATTGGTCATGTAACAAACGAACTAGATCCTCAATACCAGAACCCACTAGAGCAGGGGTAAGATTGGCACGGGTTAGGTCGTTTGTTCCAATTTGTAAGATAACAATGTGGGGTCGAAAAGACTTTACAACATGTAGGTCATAATGGACAAGTTTTTTGAGAGTTCTGCCCCCAACACCGTGCCACCTTACAATTACATTATTCTCGCAATGAAAATAAGGGGTAAGATCGGAATTACGTTCGATGAAGTCGTGGAGACGACGAATAAAGGAATGTCCCAGAATAAGAATGCGCTTGTCAGCCATAATACAGTTAAGGTGTAAAAGTAAAATAACTTGCCTGATAATTTTACAGTGAATTTGCTCGACTGCGAGAATAATAGGAAAGAGGCCTCGTGGTAGTAAGACGCGCCTTAAGTACTGCTACGTAATAACAGTAATCATATCCTATTGGTCGACTTGAGAGATGCGGATTCATCTAGTTGGATTACCGGATCTAACAACAGTATAATGTTTCGACATAAATGTCATTATGCTGTCAGCATAATGTTCTGTTTTAAAAATTAAAAGCTGTGTGACATTTTGCCGTTAGCTTTATAGTAAAGCTTATTCACGCATTTTCTTTCCTTTTGTGAAGAAAAATGAATTGTAGACGAATCGAATTGTCTAGTGAACTAATTGGCAAGTATTTTAAGTCAAACATTTGCTTAATTATGTCCCCTTCTAGGCTTTAAAAGTAAATAAAAGACTACTAACTTTTCACGTTTTCTTCGCGACGTCAAATGACTGCAAACGCATTTAAGACAAGTAGGACGTCGCTTCGAAAACCGGAAGTGAAAAACCGCTATTTCCAGTCCAAACCGCGCGCTGTCACGTCGTCTTCGGCGTTGCCGTCCCGATGCTAAATCAGTCTAATGAAAGATATTAATAGCCCTAATTCAAGATTCTTACTATATTAAGTTAGCTAGCCCCTATGCCTATGCAAACTGTATTGTGCTTGTGTGTATATAGCTGATAAGCAAGTGCAGGTGTTCTATGCTAAGTTTCCATGCAATTACAAAAAGCAGATGAAAGATAAAGATTGTATGTCACTGTCACGTGCAGTATACATAAACCTACTCGCCAGAACGCTGTCATTTGAAAATAGAACATACAAAAAATATTTCACCTAAAACGTGCAACTTTCAAAATTCAACTGGCATTTTTATCTGATTCTGGCATGACGTTTTTTCACTTATTTAATAGTTGTGGAGTTTCATTCAGACCACTTGCCTGTCAGTTAGGTATTATGCATGCTGCAGATACCTGATGATGAAAGTAGACTACTTTATAATTCATAATAGTTATGTTTCATCAGCTTTTTAATTATAAATCAAGCCAAGCTTTCGAGCATCTTGCTCTCCATCAGGGCAAACGGTTGTGACGGTTTTACAAGAAACACGCAACATAACAATGTGCGCGTGCTATAGTTAAATGTATCAGTTGCTAGGAGCGCGCGTGTTACGAAGGGAGAATTAATTGCGTGCGCAATTTTTTTTTTGTCTATTAAGATACGCTATATGATCTTAATTGCCTATCAAGCTACGATAGCTATCAGGCAATGTTCTTCCACTGTCTCTATTAAAGAGAGCATGTGATTCATTAGCAATCTTCCATGCCTCCAGCCATTTCCTCTGGTGCCATCGTTCTTCTTTATAAACTACAGAACTACCAAGCCAGTTAATGCTGTGGCTTGATTTATAATTAAAAAGCTGATGAATCATAACTATCATGAATCTTAACTCGGCTTACAAACACTTATTGGATAATTTTTACAGTAAAAAGAAGTGATGAAAAACACTGTTGTATGACATCGAAACGTCGGTGTTTTTCATCACAATGTTTTTACTGTAGGATAAATATGTCAAAAGAAATTCAGCTTTGTTGGTTTACTTCTTCTCCATGGTTAGTCTCCAGATTCTCATTAACAGACGTGCAGGTGTTTCCCAAGGACATGATTTTCCTTGTGGTTAGGAATAACAGCATCAACCATCCACTTCATCACAAGGGGGAAGTTAACACCTTTTAACCCCAGCTTTTTTACGATCTTCTGCAACCCTCTGGACCACTTTGTTTATGAGTCGTTTTATTTCACTCTGAAAGTTTAACATACTTTTAATGCTTTGTTCTTTTGCCACTTTGTTAAAGGGTATCACTGCTATTCTTGAAAAAAACTCTGCAGAAAAAATTAAAGAGAGGAATTTAAATTCTGTGATTAATTAAATTTCTTTCATTTTGATTACTTTGCTGCTCCATAGGTATAACATGATTTATGCGTGTCATGCTGCATGCAGAGTTAAATCATAGGGTAACGAAAAAAATTAGTTAAACCAGATAAATGATTACTGTTCGTTATATAGCTGGCAATTATTGCCCTACCAAGAAGCTGGTTTTCACAAAAAATGTTGATTTTTGAAAATCAAAATCATTAAATTTAAGATCATATTCTCTAAGTTTGATCAATGGTTAATTTTTTGAGATCTATTTCCTTGCAACAAGATGTGAATTCAAAACTCGCCAGTATTAAAATATTTTTCTTACACTGTTGTTGTTATAGTTTGCTCGCTTAAAGTAATGTGCATGGTCAATTATGTGATAACCTCTAGCTTATGACTGCCAAGCAAGGCGGGCCCCAGAAATTATGCAATGCAAAGCTTGTAGTATTTGATTGTGATTGAAAAATCACTCAATATGTTCGCTAGTTATTAACCTTTTTTGCACTTTGAATTTGATATGCTCTTTCCATGCAGTGTATACGTGGATGTATATAAACCCTGGGACTAGGCCATGGCCTACCCATGGTCCTACCTATGGCCCACCCCAAGGCCAGCAACCTTCTGGAAATCTTGCTGTGAGCCATTATTTCGAGTTTCCACAGGAAACCTAATAAAAATGTTGGATAACAAACTGATTGCCATAACTGTGCAATAAGCCCATTAATTTACATAAATGCAACTATAATACTGCTGAATATGTTTGCCACATGAATCATCATCAATTGGCTGTAATTATGCAATCTTATAGTTACACATTGTTCACAGGTATTTAGTGCGCTTAATAGTATAATAGAGTAAACAACAAAATAAAGTGTAATATAGTAGAGCTGTTTTTGTGAGTGACATAGCTACTGCTAAAAGTCAACAAGTACATGCTATGTGATAAAAAAAATAAAAAAGTTTTTTTAGGTGTTTTTTTGTTCGCATTTAGTTCTTCTACTACATTAAATTGATTATTCTGCACTCTTTATTGTGTCTTTTTCTTGCGTACAAAAAGAATACGATTAAGTGGTAATTGAACTTCGTGTCATGCAATTTTGGTCTGAAATAAAACTTGCAATTACAAATCGCACTCCCAATACGCGGTCGTGCGATTTTGTAATCGCGCGTTTGATTTCAGACCAAATTGCACTCTACTCAGTTCAATATACCATCATTAGTATTTTTCATCAACTTGGAAAACACAAGCCTAGTGTTGGCAATACAACTCATATTACCGCCGTTTGAATTACTACGCGGCCACCCTAGACACAAATCGAGTCGTGTAGCTCGCAATAGACTACCGTCGATCATTCATGTTGACGCCATTTATACACGTTTGGATCAGTGAGTTGGCTTTCCTATCAAACTTTCTCAAACAGATATCATGAAGGAAAGTTTCGAAAGCGATTGCAATGAGTTTGAGTACATCCAAGTAGAATGAGGTGTTTGATTGATGGCAGTTGACTCGTCGCAACTTTTGTCTTGGCGGTATTTCGCAACATGACATTTCCATCAATTAAAAATTTCATTGCATGGAAACGCAATATGTAAAAGGCACAACTTAGACCACAGTCAGGCTTTTAACGACTCTAAGTATAAGCACAAGTATTTTAAAGGATTTAAACTTTCTGTACCTGTACTTCTGATCCTTGCCTTAATGGTGCAATATATAAGAGCAATTATTACAGTAATCAAATAATCAGCATAATTAGTATTGTAATAGGACTACATGCTGTCCAATTTGGAAACAATTGGATGAAAAGAATTCCGAGGACTGACAAAATTGGACGAGGCCGATAGGCCGAGTTCAATTTGGCAGTCAGAGGAATTTTTTGAATTCAATTATTTCCAAATTGGACAGCATGTATTCCTATTTTAGATTAATTATATCATCCCAAACTATACTAGACTGGTTCTATGAGTCATAGTTTCCCCGGAAAGAGAGCAAACTGGAACAAACACATGGAATCAGTCTAAAACTGATACTGTTGTAAGAATAACAAATAAATAGCACATTAGAAGTCACTGTGTTGCTGAAGGCAATTTTATTGTAATAAAAATACTACTTAAATGGTAAAAATATCAGCAAGTTGTTTATGGTGGAAAATGATTTTCAAAAATGGGGTATTAAGTTATTGGGAATATAAAATTATACCCCTAATATGCAATTGATAGTAATATATTTTTATGAATACTTAGAATTCAACTTTGGAAATTGTTGATTGAAGCTGAAACTAGAAAGGGAATAAATTATAAAAACCAAAAGCATTGCAGTATCTTTTAAAAAACTAATTACAATACATTTCTTAATACCTAAGTTGTTTGCAATGTGCAAAACCATCCAAGTGGCGGTACTTTTCTTCGTGTTTTTGTTAACATTTCTCTGGCGCATTCCATTCAAACTATCCTCAGATACTTCGGGAAATCTGTTAATTGATTGGAGAAGTTCCACGTCAACCATATTATCGTTGTTTACGTTAAAAAGGTCTTCAAAAAGATCCCAATTTACAACTTCCTCCGCCATTTTGAAAAACATTACAAGACGAAAAAAAGTAAACAAGGCCGGCCGGCAAGCGAAAGTCGCGCGCTTATTGGTTCAAAGTCAATTTCTATTGTTTCTCCTGATAAAAACTATCCCATTACTAATCAATTGGACAATTTCAGCTTTCCCAAGAAAAATGCGAATGGAAACAATCCAAACTAATCTTTAGTTTGTACATGATAGCTAGTAAACACTAGCGTGGACTGCGTCTGTGTTTCTAATGAAACAGTTATCGTAGATTGATTAGTTTTTCACCGTAGTAAAAATAGGAACTGACGTTTCGGACGTTAGTCCTTCGTCGGAGTCAATAGAAAGTAAGAGTGAGAGAGATGTTTATATAGTAGAGGAGAGAGAAAACAAACCAATAAGAAAAAAGCAAGCCATAAAACAAAGGAAAACAAAAGGATCGAAAGCAACAATAGGTGAGAAATAACTTAATTATAAGCGAAGCGTTCGTTCATCCCGTGGGGATTAACGGTGTCAAGTGAATGAATTAAGCGCATTTCTTTTGTTTTACGATGATTGTTGCTGCCGTGGGTTAAACGCAGACCAAAAGCAATAGCATTAAGCTCAGATTGATTAGCAGAGTTAAAGTGCCAAGCAACTGGTTTAGATAAATCTTTCTTGCGAATGTCGTAAAGGTGGTCTCTAAAACGATCACCTAATCGGCGGCCAGTTTCTCCAACATAGAGCATGTTATAACGTGAACATTGAATGCAGTAGATGACGCTAGAAGAAGTACAATCAAAATGATCTGTAATATTAAAGGAGGATTTGGGACCTTTAATAGAAGTTTGTGAAGCAACAAAGGGGCAAGTGTAGCAACGTTTGCGAGAGCAGCGAAAAGTACCGGGTTCTTTATTAGAAGGAAGTACACCTTTAACTAAGGAAGAGCGTAAATTACGGTCCTTTTTGAACGAAAAAAGAGGGCGTTCTTTGAAAATGTTGGACGTGGTGGGATCAGAGTTGAGTAAATTGAAATTACGATTAATGACAGGTTTGATAGAGTTGTTAATAGGACGGTAAGTAATAGTGAATGGAATGCGGTTAAGGTTAGAATTGCGTGATTTAGGGGTGAGAGCAGTGTTACGATCTATGGAAGAAGCTTTAAGCATAGCACGGTCGATTATGGTAATAGGGTAACCACGATTAAGAAAAAAGGAACGCATTTCTTGACATTTGTGAGAAAAATCAGTGTCGTCACTACAAAGACGGCGCAAACGTAAGAATTGCGAAAAAGGAATATAATTGAGAGTGTGTTTAGGGTGTGAGGAGGAATAAAGTAAATATGAATGAGAGTCTGTGGGCTTATAATGAATAGTGGTATTGAGATGATTAGCAGAAATACTCACAGAAATGTCAAGAAATGTGACAGAAGTTTCACTAATGTCCCAAGTGAATTCAAGAGTTGGGTGAAAAGAATTGACATAGAGAATAAAAGAATCTAGGTCTTGTTTTGAACAAGAAGTAGCACCAATACAATTATCAATGTAGCGACCAAAAAGTTCAGGTTTAATGCCTGGATAGAGATCAAAAATCTGTTGCTCGATGCAGCCAACAAATAAATTAGTATAGCTAGGTCCCATTTTGGTGCCCATAGCTACACCGTTAATCTGTCGAAAAAAGCGGTCGCCAAAGGAAAAACAATTAAGGGTGAGAGCAAGTTCAGCTAAACGTAATAAAGTAGGAGTGCTTGGTTCTAAAACGGTGCGATGATCAAAAAAATGTTTGAGAGCATTGAGACCTTCATCATTAGGAATAACGGTATATAAAGATTTAACATCCATAGTAAATAAAAACCTGGATTGAGAATTTTGAAAATGAAAGTCATTAAAAATTCCGAGGGCGTGATTAGTGTCTTTAATGTAGGTGGGTAGAGTCTGAACGATAGGTGACATAAGAGAGTCAAGAAAGCTAGAAATAAGTTCGGTGGGACAACTACAAGCTGATACAATAGGACGGCCAGGATTATTAGGTTTGTGAATTTTAGGTAAAAAGTAAACATGAGAGGTGCGAGGAGTGTTAATGATAAGATTGTTGGCAGTAGCTGGAAGACTGCCGTCAGAAATAAAAGAGTTAATAGTGTCTTTGACAGTTTGCTGGTAGGTGGGTGTGAGGTCTTTGTTGATTTCAAGGTAAAGCTTCTTCTTTGTACAGATCGGTGTGCCAAACGAAAACAGCATATGGCGCGCCAAACCGGACAAAAATACTTGTATCAAATAGATAAGACTTATTTTGAGAAATATAAAACTTCTTGTCAAAATATGAAACTTGTTTTAAGAAATATAAGACTTATTGTAAAAATATAAGACTTGTCGAAGAAATATAAAACTTCTTGTCAAAATATATGACTTGTCAAAGAAATATACGACTTCATGTAAAAATATAAGACTTGTCGAAGAAATATAAAACTTCTTGTCGAAATATATGACTTTATTGACGCCTGCGATCTGTGGTCAGCAGCACAGAAAATGTCGAGACTGCGGTATTATTGACCAGCGGGCATCAACCCGAGTCATTAAACAAAGATGGCGGACGACTTGGTTGTTCTTCTTGACATTTTACACATTGGAAAACAAATCTGCGACGAAGTGAGAAGAAATATTTTTGTGAGCGATAGAGAGACAGCCGGGAAACTCAGGAATAACTGTGTTAAAGTTATCATCGCTTTAGTTGTTGCAACCAGACAACTACCGTTGAACGAGCAAGACCGAAATTTTATTCACGAGAATGTTTATATGTTAATCCTAGAAATTCAGGAATATATTTTATTGTTTGAAGAACGATTCTCTGAAAAGGAAGGAGATGAGTCGCATTATTCTTGCCCCACAGTTCCAGGTGTTGGTCAAGGTCGACCAAAATTCCAAATTCCTTGTGAACAGCTAGAAGGGCTGAGGTCACTGGGTTTTTCATGGACGGCTATAGCTAGAATGCTGGGTGTATCGGAGAAGACTGTCAAACGTAGGCGAGAGGAGTACAATATATCTGAGCATGCTGTACTGTTTTCGGATATCACGAATGATGAATTGGACAGTCTCGTGGAGCATGTTCTGGAAGTGTCACACAATTCGGGAGAACGTATGATGATGGGATGGTTCAAGGGAAGAGGGATTCGCATTCAAAGATGGAGACTAAGAGAGGCAATATCTCGTGTGGACCCAATTGGGCGAGAGCTCAGAAGGAAAACAGTCACCAAGAGGAGAGCATATTCAGTTCCAACTCCAAATGCATTGTGGTAAGAATATAGCTACACTGTAAAAACTTATTCTAAGGGGAAACAATCATTTTGTCCATAAGTACATTCCCCTTAAAAGTTAAGGAGGCCTACTTACCTCATGGACAAAAAAGAGTGTTTCCCCTTAAAATATGATATACTCATAAATAAGCTTAATTACTGAATTTGTTGCAGTAGCCATTATTAGCCTTGATATGGTTTTCTCACAGCCATATTTATTTCTGGCTTATAACACATACCTTGGTCTTAATAATTTATAAGCTAACAAGTTCATCTGGTTACATGTACTATATTTGCCTGTTATTAACTGATTGCTGGAACCAAAACACTAGTACGATGCACACTTTAAAGCATCCTACCACCAGAACGACTGGTTATAGTAGGAATTTTAATTTCTTGTATTATTTTATAACCATTAACACTGTAGTGATGTATTTGATGGCTTGTACCATTAATTCACATCTAAATTATGTATGAAACAAGAAAAAAAGTTTTAGTTTACAGCACGCCTTTAATATCATGGCCACTGTACAAATGTTATATAGAAGTATCCCATGTTAGCCATCTTATAAACCAAGATTGCAATTGCAATTAATAACCAGAATTTCCCAAGTACTGTGGATATGTTTAATTTGTTGTTGTATTTGCTTTTCAAAACAAATACCAGCTGTGAAACGTGTTAATTATCTGATTGGTTAACTTTATGGAACTTTTGTAGGGTGACCACAATAAGGTGCCTAAAATATGTTTTATTAGATCATTCATGTGGTTTTTTGCAACATACAAAAAGGAATTACTGTATTATTATTATTAAAGGAAATTCTTTTTAGACATACTTTGAAACCACAAGACTAGTATTTAGTATCTATTATTATTTTTTTCCGGTCCGGTATCCTAAAAAATCGTGCGTTCTGATTGGCTGTTTGAGCGGGCGGTATTTTGTCAGTATCTGCCCACGCGCGCGGTCCGGTATCCTTTGCCACTAAACGACAAAACAAAACGATTACAAAAACAAGTAAAAACAATACGGGAAAAAATTAATAAGTTATTTACCGTCCTATAGTCGGTCCGGATATGGAAAAACTGTGCCCTCGGTCCGTATATTCCAGACCTCGGGCACAGTTTTTCCCTATCCGGACTTCCTGGCCGGTAAATAACATATATGTAAGTACAAGTAATGTTTATAAAATAACCTTAGCTGATTATATACACTGTATTACATATTTTGCAGGCACCTTGATGGGCACCACAAATTGATACAGTGGCGAATTGTCATTCATGGTTCCATAGATGGATTTTCCAGATCTGGCGTGATGTGCATAATTATGTTGTTCAATACTTTAAAAACATTTTCTTTTATTTGGAATCAGTTGAACTTCTAAATCGTGATGATGAAGTGGATTTGTTTGCTTTACATTATGTTTATTTACCACGCATAAATAATGCTATTCAACAATTTGTTTTGCAATGGAACAATCACTCACTCTCTGGTGATGGTGGATATACCCCTTTACAGAGGTGGACAGAGGGCTTTTACAGATTTGCCCAGTCAGATTATATGACTGTAAGAGACATGCTCAACCCACAGAATTGTAATCAGGATTATGGTGTTGATGATGATGGATCAATGCCTGAGCTTCAAACCAGTAACCATGTTGAAATACCTGCATCTACCATTCACCTTACGGAGGATAAGATTTCCCAGCTCATAAGTGATGTTAACCCAGTTTCCAATGACTATCATCATGGAATTGAGTTGTATTGTGCTGTCTGTAACATTGTAAGAGAGATAATTGGTAACAATGAATGATTTCTTAATTTCATTACTAATCACGTAATTATTAGTAATTAATAATTACCAATTCCATTGCAAAAGAAAGTGGGCAAAGCATTCTGGTAGCTGTAGTTAATTATGTGGTCATGCATTATCGCCTTGTAATCCATCAATGGGCTATTATTATCCAACTATAGGATCGTCATAATCTATTTAGCATAAAAAAAGAGTTTATTTTTAAAACAAACAGGAGCCTTTCGTAATCACAGGGCATATCACGCAGTTTATTAACAATATAGTTTGTGTAAACTTTAAAATGCATGTCACCCAAAAAGTTTTATTTTGTGGATATACAGTAGACTTTGCAATATGTGAGGTTATTTAGGTTTGAAATGACATTATGCTAAATTGAACAGTATTCATTTGGGTGTAAACTTTCAGGTTCGAGTATTTTTTTAGTTTCAATATGAAGCTCTGTCTGACCCTCCCCGTAACTTTACCCCACAGTACATCCCCTGGGTGATTATAACACAAAAACTCATTACACATTAGTGTAAACCCAGGGATTAAAAAATGCCAAAACCAGTGCTTTGATTTTCCAATGCTATGTCAATAGCATTTCTAAAGCTAGTGTAATCGTCATGCACACTTGGAAGTTCTAACTCTTGAGGGCAAGTATTTGCATTAGGGAGAGGACCATCTTTTGGACCAAGCTGCAGAACTGTGATTTTTGCAGGGTTGTGGAAACCAAGTGGAGGGATCACATTAGCCCCTGTGCAAAACTTTAATAAATCTCCCAACTTAGTTGCTGAAAATAAAGAAAGACATTGTTAGTCATATCATACAGCACTCATAGTTCTTTGGATTTGATGTTTTAGCATGATCGCAGGGCTGCTTTTCCAAATGAGTGCTATATACGACACTACAAATGTATATAGTAGAAAAACAAGGTCAATAATTTTGTGTGAAATTGCTTACACTTAAATTTTTCTTATTGTCATCAATCTTACCTTCTTCTTCCAAATATTGTATGAAAAACTGTTTTACTTTGTCATTGACATCTTCAAACATGATTAGATCTTTGAATTCTTCAGTTGTAATATTTGATGTGTTGTTACAACTGACAAAAAGCTTCTTGAACTGAACAGGATGTTTTCTTGCCATTTCTAAAACAGGACCAAGTCCTGTGGCGAACTGATCAATCTCTGCTTTTCTAGATAGAATTACTGAATGCAAGCAAAGAGCAGTAATTGCCTCCATCTTATTTTCTATATGTAGGACTTTGAGGTACCCAGAATCAGCCAATAAACGTTGGTGATTTGTATATACCATGACTATGTTGTCCAGTGTAGCACAGTTAATCTAAGCCTGATGACATCAAAATTTCAAATGTCAGATATCTATATTAATTTTCATTTCGAATTTACATATATAAGGGATCATTTATTTCTTTGTCATTGATCTTTAAGGTTTTCAAAAACCCCTCCTTCCTTTTTTTTTTTTTGCTTTGTCCCATTCTTTTAACAAATAATAATAGGTTCTAAGTATTCATCCCCCCGCCCCACAATCACACACAAAGAAACCCCTCCCATAAACAATGCCTATTTAGCAGGCTTATAGAGAGCGGGGGCGATTTGGTGGCAGTTCAAATTAATAAGAGAGTCAACTTATTGCTTAACGACAAGCCAACATATTATAACAGCATTATGTTGTTATGCTGCCAGTGTGAACCAAAATTAAGACAGATTTTGAGGAGACTGATGTTATCCTACAATAAAATTGCTGCATTTTATGCAACCAAAGCAAACAGAACTGGAATTGTAGTTAACTAAACAAATATGTTATGTCTACATGCATGTGTAACAGAAGCTCATAATTTATTTTATACGATAATCAAAAAAAACAAAAACAAACCTCCTCAATAGTGTGAATCACTGCATAGTCTGTAACATCATCCTTGGTAATGTCTGCAATTGTGTTTTCATCATTTGGAGATAACAGGTACTCATAAATCACTGGTGGTAGATGTGCAAATCCTGGCCCTCCATTAAGAATGCTCATGGAAATCATTCTACCTGCCACCTTAAACAAGCTTGCTCGTACTGCATTTGTATTGTGCATTGGCAGTGAAAATGTCCCTCCACTTTCAAACAGCTTTATTGGGGCAAATGGAGATAACAATGAATTAACTAGAAGGGTAAAGTATTCTTTAGTTGGGCCACCACCATCAAGTGCTGGTTCTCCCTCAAAGGTAACCATGACATGACTGCTGTAATCGAACGCCCTTTTCTTGAAGAATGGAACACTATCAGCAAGGATGGTTTCTCGTCTGATAGTAATTCTCAATGGTGGGTCCTTTTTGCTACTGATATTCAAAAGAATGTTTTCTAGACTGTCTTCTTCGCCACTGTCAACAGTGTTCCATCTGACCAGATCATTTCCTGAAAGTAATGGTAATGAATTGAAATAAACTTATAAAGTTATACTATAAGTGACTGAAGACCCTACCTATCTAATTTTCCTTTTTTATTAAATTACAATGGGTTACTTGCACTAAGTTCACATGACCTCATCTCCCCTTAATCTTAAATCTTTGTAAAACCAATATCAATAAGTGGAAAGAGCATACTAGAATTATAGTAAGGTTTGGATGAACCTGAACCTTTTATCACACAGTATACTCAAGGACAATACATTGGTAGTAATATATGACTGAAAGTAGTACTTGCAACATTCCAGAATAACGCTATTAGTTCTAGCAACACCATTCCTGTTTGTAGCATAATCAAGTCTAAGCCAGTGAATAAAGTCAAGTGCAAAGGAAAAAGTGGCTTTTTATTTGCTAGTCATGACAAGGGTACATTCCTATACACCTCTGGCATTTTGTGAGTGTTTTCATTACAATTATGTCACATAAAAATACTCCATACCACAGTATTTAGACATTGCGAATGTACTCATTAAGTTCTGTGCTAGCTGATGACAATTCATATAGAGGTTCTTGTGTAATTGTCATTTATAATTGATGTTTAAAAAGCACTAGCCTAGTAGTTCTTAACCCACTGGTTCTTATATGCAGGGTTTTACTGACATTTGTGAACTTACTTGTGCTATTTCCTGAATCAGTGTAAGAACACTTGGGGCAGACAAACTCTTCATCATCGGCATAAACCCTCATACAGCCAGAGTTACTGGTGAATGTGCCAGCAGAGTGTAGGTCAACTTCATGGCCACACTTTGGGCACTTTACCTTGTATACAATCCCTTGTCCATATTTTGTTATGAAATATGAATCTTAAATAAAAAACAGATTTCGAACAAATATTAGACTGGTGAAGAAAAAATTCAAAAAACTTTTCTTCATCTCTTCCAAGTACATGCCTCATTCAGAGATGACTCTCACACTAACTACCTCTATATTCAATATTTGCAACACACAGGAAAAGAAAGAAGGAGGAAAACCGAAGAACCCATAGAAAAACCCTTGTCACATGAGAGATAACAACACATCGAACAAACTTAGTTCGCATATGACCAGTAGAGCAGGAATCAAACCCGGGTCACAAGCCAGCGCTCTCACCACTTGGCCACCCATGATGAATGATAATAAACATTTATATATCATTGCAGCTTATTCATCCATTTTTGGGGACATTATTTAAGGGCTGGTCATAACAATTATAATACAGGCTTTAAAACAATGGTGGATCACCACTGTTTCAATTTTTGAAAATTGCTTATTTATAGCCCACCCTCTTTACTTTCTGACAAGTCATTAATTACTTTTCATTCTATCATAGAAATTCTTCAACAAGTGAAGAGAAGACTTTTTATTGAAGAACAGCAACATGGTGGATATGTGCCATGTGAAAGCACTGTTGCTTTGACAGAGGGAAGCTTTGAAATAGCTGGAGAGCTCATGGCAATGTCTCTTGCCCAAGGTGGACCAACCCCAAACTTTCTTGCTCCTTGGGTTTATGATTACCTTTCCACTGGCCTTAATGGAGTTGTAGCAGAAATAGAAAAAATGGAAGAAAGTCAGTTTAAGGCAGTGGCTCAGAAGGTAACATGGAATGAATTTTTCTTAAACTTGTCTTATTTCCATTACATTGATTAAAAGAAAAACTATTAACAAATGATTTATTAACATTTTATTTTTGGGATGTTTCCTTTTTATGAATAGAGATTTAAAAAAACCCAATACCTCCAATGATTTGATACAATTATATCATTATTGCTGATGTTTGAAGTAAAGATTTACCTGTTATTTAAGAAAATTCCAGAAATTGATTTTTGGCTTCACCTTATTTCATTCTCTCTTAGCTAACAGTGAATTTCTCTCCAATGACCAACAAAAATTATAATTTTTTACTGTTATGGCCACTGTTATTATCAGCAGCAGTGTGTGAGAATTGAACCAGTAAATAAACAAATGAGGCAGGCAAGTAAGAATTAGTTTTACATTGTTTTGTTCAAGATCATGGCAGTAAACACAGAAGAAGAACTGAAAGATGTGTTGATGGAAGATGAGTGTATGGACATCTTAAGTGAAGTGGGCTATAGGGGAGTTCCGCAACGAGAGAAACTGAAAAACAAGTGTAAATTAGCAAGGTAAGGTATATCATATCAAAGTACATACAATTCATAACCAATCATGCTTTTGTTCCATGATATATAAAACATAATAATTCATGTACTCCATAATGAGTTGCCCTTATTTGGAGTATCAGACTTCCTTTCTGTTCTCAGGAATGGAATTAAATCAATGAAGGGAATGGAATATTCAGTTACATATACAAACTTGTGACATATATAATTATTTTTTCTAGGTCAATATATATTAAGGTTTATATTGAACCAAAAATTCCAATGTTGAGTCAGATGGCAAAGGGGCTGCAGTTATTTCAAGTCCTCGAAGAAGTAGCAAAAAACAAAGAGGAGATGAAGAAGTTGTTCACTTTGGACAGCTTTGAAGATCTGACTGCAGATTCCTTACTTGGGCTGATGTGTGTCGATTTCTCCCTTCCACAACAGTTAAAGGAAGCTGAAATACGCACATACAAAGCTTTCTGTGACTTCCTTCACATGATAGAATATGAAGGTAATTCGAAGTTAAAATGCTTTCTTCAGAATTTTGATTTTCAGTGTGATTGTCCAGGCTACAAACATTACACAAATAGACTATGGTGGTATAGATATAGATGTACACTATCATACACAGATAATGTGTAGTAAACACCCACATATAAGAACAAGTGGCATAATAACCTTCAGGCAGAAATGTAGTCAATAAAGCACCATATATATATAAGAACCAATTATTCCTAATAAATAAGACAAGTTCTTATCTAAAAAACATGGGGAAGTTGTCCTCAAAACATTCTCTCTTTTCTTTATTTCTATAAAGCATGCTAACAAGTGTGTAGTTCCTGAAACTTGGAAAACCCCATAATTTTAGTGTCATTAATTTTCCATGTGATGGGGTTTGTTTTTTAATGACATCAATATTTCTGTACTTTTTCCCTGACCCACCCTCAATTCCATAAAGTATAATTAAAAAGAAAACAGTCAACTTCTGACTGGGCAAAAAAATTACTAACAATATAAACAGACAGACAAAAATAGTATAATTCACGGAAAATAGGCAAACTGTGGATCTTAAATTTAGAATTTTCATAGGGCAAAATTATTATCTAACACATAAATGTAATACCATGTATTGGTCTGCATTTTGGAAAAATTGTCATTAAAAGTCGATTTCTGTAGGTACAATATTTGCATTTTTGCAAAATTGATTTGTTTTGCACACCAAAATGCTTTAACCATTCAGAAATGGGCATGACATCACGCATGCAACATTTGCCAAAAGCCCATTGGCCCCTCTTAGGGGTGAAATTTCATCCCTGCCACGCCCATCATCTCATAATACAGGTGCCTCTAAGGGTTTATTTTCAAAATTTTCGACAAGCATCCCTGCCTTCATAATGGAGTCCCCCCCCCCCCCCCAAAGGATTTTTTTGTTTTTTGCTTTTTTTTCTATTTTGCATGGAAATTTTTTGCAACAAAAATTCTCATTCCCAAAGGTTTTGAATGGGATGGAAACAAACATAGCAATGCCTTAGCTGATTTGGTCTATTATAAAAACCACTTTCAACTTATTCATATCCAGTATTATATAATTTTATTTATCAATGGATGTACCTGTTTGGCAGTGCACCTTAATAATATGAACAGTAATGAGTTTTTGAGGGTTATTTTCTGTCTCTATGATGTATTCTATATTTTAGCATAGTGAGACTTAAATACAACTACCTATTAAAAAACTTATAACTTGGCTTTATTTTCAATATTGTTTATTGCACCCAACAGGCATGTCAAAGTATGAGGTTTCCTTGACAGATGTTCTGAAATTTATTACTGGATGCAGTCAAGTACCTCCCCTTGGTTTTTCTAAGAAGATCTGTCAGTTTCATCGGTGATTGTACACCAGGATGTCAGTGCCGCCCAACAGCATCAACATGTAGCCTGCACCTGAGACTTCCAACACACCTCCAATCATATGAAGACATGACCGAGGCTGGGATCTCCATGCTCAAAGAGTGTTTTGGTTTTGGTAGCATCTAATTTGTATTTAGTACATATTAATGTACATCACAGTTAGGAGTGTTCTTGACAAAATAAGTCTGAGCATTTTTATGGTTGTTGCCCTTGTTTGGTGGTAGCTCTTCTTATTTGGGTATTTACAGAGTTAGAGTTCACATACTGATATTATTGTTTACAATAGGCCCAATTTAACACTTGGTCTTTGTAAAGTAAGGCCAATATGTTGTTGTTCATGTTGTTTCTGTTGATTTTGATTCTGCCAAAATAGGATCTATATATGGATGTGAGTTAATAACTCATAGTCCATCAAATGATTCCCTTCTTATATTTTGCTTTATTACTATAATAATACAGTACCTTCCATTAAGGAGTATCTGTGAAGTTTGTAATAAGATGCACAGTTTGAAGAAATAAATGTATCCCATGATTTCCATCATCATGGAGAGGGTTCACAGTTAACTCTAGTACTATTCTGTCTTGATCATTTAAGCATACTGTTGAACGAGGAATTACCACGTGATTTTCTGTCTGAAGTTCTGGTTGTGGCTCATTATCATCAGTGCCATAGTTGAGAGGGTCAATAATCTCATCATCCAAAACTCTTCTAATAGATGGCTGATTTGAATTTACTCCTTGATAAAAACCCTCAGTCCATATTTGAACAGGTGATTTGTAGTCTGCAGTTCTGATTGGATGATTATTCCATTGCAATACAAACTCTTCAAGAGACCGACTGATCCTTGGTATGAATATGTAATGCAATGCATAAAGGTGAATTTCATTTAGAGGATCAAGTATAAACTGTTCCTCCATAAAATAGAATAAGCTCTTATAGTATCTTCCAAAAGAGTCACCAACATCACGCCACAGACGTTCAATTCTTTGATTGTGCACTGACAGTCCAGTTATTACAGGGTGATGTGTATCTCCATATCTTGTCAACATCCACCTTGCTACATATATGTTCTCTGTTCCATGGTCACATCTTACTCGATATGGGACATTGAACTTATGAATTGCATGTGTAAAAAGATCTAATACCGTTCCTGCTTCATTATTGTTGCTGCACTTCAGGAATACAATTGTCCTTGAAAAACCATCTATTGCACCATGTATGACTAATCTCCATCTCACAAGCTTGTGATGTCCATCCAAATGCCTGTTGAAGAAAAATTAATGCTAAATAAATATAATAGGACATTAATTTGCATGATGGCATCCTTTCAACACTATTAACAGGTTTCACAAATTTTCTTTATTATTCAAATTTGTATTTCTACATGAGAAAAGCAAGACAAATGGTGAACAAAAGAAAGTGTTCAAGGGATTCTTATAGTAGAGGTTAATGACACCATACTAGTGCAAATATTCTATTGGTTACTTTTGTATTAGTGAGCTTCTGCATATTAGGGGGCAGAAGCAAAAAAATTATTGGGGGGGCACAGTGAAATTGTTTTTATGAAAAGCATAAATATCTGAAATTGCTGAGTTTATGTTGTTAGCCAGAAAGCATCTGGCCCCCAGACAAATTATTGGGGGGGGGGGGGGGGGCAGTAACCCCTGCCCCCTCCCACCCCCCGGTTCTGCAGATCATGTTCTGGAGTTTCAAAGGCAGAATGCCAGTTTGGTGAATGTAATTATCAATTTAAGCTTTAATATTCATGAGGAGGTACATACGAGGTTCCCAAGATATTACTCTATAAACATACCATAAACTGTTTGGTCCAGCGACACTGTACACTCTTCTTCTAATGTGCAACCGCTGTATCTGCTGCTTTCGTAGTGGGTCCACTCTAAGCATTGACTCTCTCAGCCTCCACCTCTGTACTATGATTCCTCGTCCACGAAGTGCACCTCGCATCATTACTTCTCCAGAATTAGGAGAGATGTCCATAATAGATTTGACAAACACATCAAGTTCTTGCTCAGTAATATCACTAAAATTGCATTGTTCTTGGATACCTAATTCATTTCGCCGTCTATGTAGTGTAATCCTGGAAATACCAAGCAGGTTTGATATTTTTGTCCAGGAAAAGCCAATTTCTCTCAACGCCTGAATTTGTGATTTGGACACCACAAAACGTGGCCAGCCTCGTGATCTAGGTTCACGGCTTCCAGACGTTTCACATCGAAAGCTTTGGTTGTTTTCCCATTCTTCAAGGAACTGACAGCGTTCTTGGTATCTTGCCCGGAATTCCTCATAAACGTTTAGTAGTTGCAGCAAATGACTCATCAAATCTGCTCCTTCCGTTCCAAAATTCTGCGACTCGAAAATGCTGTAAAACAACACACAACCAAAGCATATGCCTTGTGCAATTCTAGACATTTCATCGGCAACCTCCAATTTGTCCGTAAGAGCGTTTACTCGAAGTTGTTCATAGGGAAGATCAAGTAGAAATCGTTGGAACTCTCTGCGAATAATATCTGTACTGTCCTCCGTGGTCGCCATTATGGATTAGAACCCAGACTCAACAAGGACTTGGCCGCAAGAGCCTGGTTCCTAAAGCAAATTGCGCAACAAGTTGTATTTCTGGAAAGAAGTTTTATATTTTTGTAAGTGTTAGATATCCGTTTATTTTGCTATTATATTTTTGTACATTTATGAACTCATTTATTTTACATATCCATGTAAAGACTATATATATATACATACCGAGAAAAGCTATTGACAAGAAGTATCTATTTGAATCGGAACTTTTATTTTATGACAGACGTCTTGTATATTTATCAGGACAAGTATTAATTTGATAGAAACTTTTACCTTGAGACCTCGAAACTTTCATTTTAAGATAGATGTCTTATATATTTATAAACAAGTATTATATTTAGTCGAAACTTTTGTTTTAAGACCTATGTCTTGTATATATGTTGTAGGAAGTCTTAGATATGTCAACAGAAGTTTTATAGGTGGCGCATAAGTATTTTTGAAACACTTGGCGTTCCATACAAATTGGCCCTCGGGGGGAATCCAATTAGATTTACGTGGGTTGAGGAGTTGAAAAATTTCACAATGAGAAGTATTTGTTGAAGAATTATCAGCATGAAAAAAAGCTTTGAGTCGAGTACGACGAAAGAAAGATTCAGAATCTTTGTTGATTTAATTTGTACAGGAAAGATAATTTATAAATAATAAAATAGTTGCTTATATGGGATTATAGAGTGACGATATAATTAACAGTTTTAAATTTTAGGTAATTCAACAAAACTCATTCATTTGAAAAATCGCACTCAAAAATGTTTCTTTATGTCTTTATCTCAGTATCAATCGATACGAAAAGACACTGCATTGCCTGAGCTGCGTTTGCTGGGCAAGGGAAAAACATACACACCTTCTATTGGGGTAAAATGGCTTGGGGAAATAAACCCCAGCCGTTTATTGACATAAACAATTAACGATTAATTTTTACCATGCAGAGTGTTCTGCCCAGTAAAGGTGCGGGCATCAAAACGCCCCTAATAATTACAAAAACATTAGAAGTCAAAGAAAACCGTGGACGGGGGTAAGGTGAGGCAGGAGGGAAAAAAGAATAACAGTTCAGAGCCACAGACAAGAATTGGTCTTCACTCGGTGACAGCTAGAAGGTTAATGACCCCCGCGAGTGTTAGACCACGTGACTAACGCATCGCATTATAGGGGGGTATGCCTTATTCCTCAATCCCTTTACCCCGTCACGGGTTATATAATTAATTACACTAGTGGCCATGAAATATCAAAAACTTCTATAAGACATAAAAACCCTATTTGCAAGCAAATATTTCCTTTATGTCTTTATCTCAGTATCAATGGATACGAAAAGACACTGCATTGCCTGAGCTGCGTTTGCTGGGCAAGGGAAAAAACATACACACCTTCTACTGGCGTAAAATGGCTTGGGAAAATATTGTTTATTGACATAAACAATTAATGATTGATTTTTACAATGCAGAGTGTTCTGCCCAGTAATGGTGCGGGCATCAAAACGCCAAAAGGATGATTGCATTGGAAATGCCATCATGCTGCCCAACTCCAGGCAATGCAGTGCAAAGAACACAACAAAATACAAAATGGGAGTAGAGAAAAATTGTATTGACGATCTGCCGCCCATGCGGGTCACACCACATTATCTGATAAACCTAAACTATCAGGCCAGGATATATAAAACGTTTAATGCCATGAAGAAATGCTGCCCCTGCAGGTCAATTCCCAAGGGCATGTTACATGAATACTAAGAATACAGTGATATACAAGAATTAATGCAGTTGGAACTGCTGCCCCTGCAAGTCAATTCCCAAAAGAATGTTGCATGAATAAGAATAAATATATAGAGATAGAATGCTGCCCCTGCAGAACATTCAGATTTTCTTGTTGCTCAAACTGATACCAGGGTAGAAATTCAATATGCTTAGTTATGCCTACTGTTAACACGAATGTATTTCAAGAAGGCACTGACTTCCATCGCCCTAAGATGCGGATTTGAGCATCTGACAGGCCTTTTTCGGCTGCATGTGGCGCCGCACCAATTCGGAAACTATGCCCTTTATACCGAGTAGGATCCAGGAAAAAGAGGTCCAGGGTTGGAACCACGAAATTTCAAATAATCCAAAATAATATCAACTGGACAACAAATTTGCTGACGTGAAATATTAAGTGAAAATGAAGGCTGGTTATAGCTATGCTTATAGTCCCTGAAAGTGATTTTAAGTGCCTGAACCGAATTGCCAGTGTTGACTAGCCGAGTGAGTTGCTGTAGCTGTAAAGGAATCCCCGAACTACTAGAGACTGATGTCATTTCACCAACTCTCAGGAAGGCATAAAAGGCTAAGGAGCACATTACTCTGAACAAAGCACGTTCATATGATGTCTTGTACTTAGAGATTTCGAGACACAGTAACTTTTGTAAAATGGGCAAAGTAATAGGGAGTCGACTATCTAAACGAAATCCCACCTTGTTGTAGCCTTTGAGCATTTGCAAAACGAAAAATGCTTTAGATGGATCTGGTAGGAGATAAAGCTTATGAGAATACCCTATGGCAGAAACATAGGTATGCAGTGTTGAGGGTGCATAACTCCTATCAAAAAGAAAAGCTATAAAAAGAGCTAGCAAGGTAGGGGATATTGGTAAAGAAGTCAGAGCGCGCTGAAAATATGTACTTAAAAAGAGTTGGAACAGACCCCATGCCCTCTTATAAACAGGGATGGAAGATGGCTGAAGGCTTGACTTGATAAGGGTGGAGACTATATTGCCCAACGCTGCGGTAGAAGATGAGGAGGGATCGCTGTGGGGTCTGAGTGTATGGAAGCTGGGGCCATCTGCTTGAAAGCTGAAACCTGCAAGCGAGATAAAGCATCAGCCAATGCGTTGTGTATGCCACGAACATGTTTCGCTTTAAACATAATGTTCTCCTGAAGGCAAATAGAAACCAGCTTTCTAACAAAAAACATGAGCGACTTGTCTCTGCAGGACTGTTTGTTTATGACATGGACTAGAGCCTCATTATCCGTAAAAAATAAAACACATTGATTGCGAAGCTCAGCACCCCAGAGGTGTAGTCTTGTACAATTGGATAAAATTCTAATATTGCAATATTTCTCCCAATCCAATTATCAGGCCATTGGCCATAGCACCAGTGGTTGCCAAATAATGCACCGAAGCCAAGAGATCCAGCAGCATCAGTATACAAACTAAGCTTAGTGGAAGTGGCCCAAGTCTCCTTCAGAAAGAATGACTTACAATTATATGACTTGAAAAAAGAATGCCAAACTTTCAAATCTTCCTTAACGGATTGATTAAATCTAATAAAATGATGTGGAGAATAAACACCTAGGGTTAATTAGATAGTAGTCAATTAATAGTCAATTAGACGACGCAGGAAAGCTCGACAATCATCAAGTAAATGCAATACGTTAGGAATGTGAAGCTTGCGATGGGCAATCCATTCAATGGCAGTGCTGAAGGTTTCAAAGACTTTACAGGAACTGGAACAACCCATAGGCATGCATTTATCAAAGTAATAGGCATCGTTCCACCGCATTCCTAAAAGAGGATAATCGAGGGGATTGACTGGAATAATCCGAAAAGCATTCTTAATGTCAGTCTTGGCCAAAAAGCAGTTGGGGCCAACTGATTTGATATATTGTATAGCATCCTGAATGGATGCATATTGAACAGAAGAATTTTCCGGATAAATGCCGTCATTAATGGATGATCACCTAGGAAAGGATAATTGGTGGATCAATCTGAATTCCCCGGGAGATTTCTTAGGTACCACTCCAAGGGGTGAAACCTGAAAATGCTCAAATGGAGGGGAACTAAAGGCCTGCAAGCCTATCAGCCGCCAGTTCCTTTTCAATTTTGGTAGTAACAATGTCAGGATTTTGAAAAGCCGATATCAAATTATTACCCTGAAATGAAAGCCTAGGACCTTCATAACCAAGACGAAAACCTTCAGTAAAGCCAGAAGAAATGTAAGAGAGAAGTGAAGTAGTATACCCGTCAAGCAAGCTTATTAATTTATCAATTCTTACTGGCGTTGGAAGATGACTTAGCAGCGGAGGGCTGGCTTTTGGGAAATCGTTTCTCACTTTGAGGAGGAAAATTGTAATTCAGGGCTCTATGGCTGCCCTCAAACTTAAAACAACTATGCTTGAAAGACCAGCCAGAGCATTCCAATCCCTTATGGAATTTGTAGCAAAAACCCCTGGGAATTGACAAAAAGAATGTACGTGGGGACTTCTCCTTCACATTAGGGGTGGATTGAGCACGAAGCCACAATTCCTAATGCATATGTTCCCAAGGATACATAGTTGGGCTTTGCTGTCGCAAGAATCGAAAATTTTCATCGTAATATTTCCAATTTTGCCAAATCATGAATCAACTCGCTATATTTCATTAAAGCTGGAGCTTCAAGAGGGAATTTCTGAGTATAGATACCCACAAAAACCCTAACGGCACTTTTCCAGGACTCGATTGTATTGACGCGCTTCGGTTTGAGAGAAGATTCGAGACACAATGAAGGCAATTGGCCATCATTGGGATTCTGTATTGTGATATTAAATTTGTTCTCTAGCTCTGGGTTAACTAGAAGACTACCAAGATCAAGGTATTCAGATCTTGGACTTTAGCTTATCTGATACCCGGGCATCAATGGATAGGTCAGCAGAACGAAATAATGAAGTTGGCAACGAACCAGGATTTTGAGTAGCTATAGGTCGCTCACCTGTGATTTGGCTGTGGGCAACAAGCAAATATTTCCTTTTCTTTATCTGTGTGGTGCTACAAGTTGTCCATGTACATTGCATACAAATGAAAACAACAACAAAAATGACTGTAAGTCCTGATTGATTATACAGGTGCTACAGGTGCTGTGTTCTTGTTTGTTACACCCCCACTCTCTGAGGCATGAAACTTAATTTTTACTAACTGTACGATTGACAGCAAGTAGGACACTTTTGGCAACAGAATCTGTTTCTTACTTTAATACAGTTCGCGAATACATGATAATGCTTATTGTCAAATGTTTCCTTCCAAACTTGGGAATAATCAATATAATTAAAGTCATGTTCCTTATGCCTATGTTCCTTATTTCCATCAAGTTCGTGTAATGTCCGAATTCTCGTTTGTTGTCTTCACTTTTACAGCAAAGGCTTCTGTTAAGCCAACAGGGCTTGCACTATGTTTGTCATCATGTGGGTGTTTATAAAAAACCACAGCTAGAAACTTCCACACCTACAATAAGTTGAAAAAAGAGAACATTTTCAGTAATCAATATCAATTATAGCCAAGTAGAGTGGATACAAAAAATTATGAAACAAAATTTAATAGTTAGTGTGTAACATTTACACGACGAGCCCTGTACCTTTTGATTTTGTTTTGCGAGGATTTGAAAGCGTTGCAAATCGACTGCAATTCTGCATTTCTGTGGTCTGTAGTGTTGGAACTAAGTAGGGCAGGGACATTTTAGTGAACTAAATATTCCCTATTTGTCATCACCAAGATATTTTATTACACATATCCGAAATATCGATCGAAATGAATAACAATGAATGTAATTGATCCTCAAATACTATGATATCAAATATAATGACATTTCTAACGAGAAATTAAAATAATTGAAGTGTATGCTCATGGCCTTTACCATTCCAATCATAGGAAATAGAATAAGCCAAAGAGCGCCAACAGAAGATGTTATTGCTTCATACAGTCTTCAGTAGACTGTCCAATAAAACTATAATTTCTGTTGACGCTCTTTAGCTTAGCAAAACTGAAATCATTCTATTAACTAGGTTCGCAAATGAAACTTTAAAACTTCTGCGAGAAATGTCAAATTCTAACATTTTACCAAATGAAAAGACATCGCTGGCAGTAGTTTCGCTATCACCGTTGATAACTTCCGGCGCTAAATAGCTTTCGCATTGCACTTGTAGTAGTAATGATATGGCTTCTTTCACTTACACCACCGTATGTTCATTTTGTCTTTAAAATTTTAAGAGTTTCTACTCTTTGAGCAAGCACATGCTATCAAAGCACCATGAATCTGATGTTCAGAATTTTGTGCCAGTCTTTAAAGATACGGAATCAAACATTGATGCACTTCCCTTGGTCGTAGCCTTATCTAAAAGCGACAGAATATTGAATTTATCATTGAAAATTTTATAATACAAATCTGCCACTATTCCTATGTCAATCAATTCAAATTATAATTATGCATTCTCATAAAGGATATACGCTGTTTTTAAAGCCTATGTTGTTGAATATTATTTTCCATGTTTGAGATCATAAAAGCAATCCTATTATAACATTCAAGCACTCTGAAAATGATTCCTTGATGCTTCCATTAGAAAGCAATTTCAATGGAAAAGAAAACTGGTAGCCATATTCCATGGCAGTCTGTTGAGCTAAATAAATTATGGAGACATTGAACTAGATGCAACTCTTTCAGAAATAAGCTCCTTCATGACAGCTTTCCTCATTTTGGAGCTTTCATGAAAGGACCAATGAAAAATTGGAATGCCAGAGCTAGCATATTGTACAATGTCCTTTGCAGCATATATTACTCCAATTCCACAGCTTGAACTTCCTTCCCCAGCTTAACAAACAAACGAACAAAGCTGTAAGAAACAAACAAACGAAACACAAATTAATAAATAGATAAGTAAAAAAACAAGCATATACAGTAAATAGATGACGGACAGACAATTTCTGTACTATTCTATTAATCAAATTTATACCTACCCCCCTATGTTGGCTTTTGTCATGACAAAGTGTTCAATGCAAACTTCTTTGGGGCCAAGGCCACATTCAGTGCATAACTATAAAGCAAGACAACAAAGTTGAATTCTTGCATTTATCTATGTCACAAACTATGTTGAGGAGTAACAGTCCTTTTGCTTTTAGTTTTTTGCCCTCTGTGTACTCTCAACAAACTTGAGTCCAGCTGTAGTTTACTAACAGTATTTACAAAGTACAAGACTGAACATGCCCTGAGTGCATGACAGAACATGCAAAATTCACCAAACCCCTTTCCACCCAGCATGAAATTTGCATCATTCTTCTTTGGAAGCAACAAGTAGAAATCTTTACAGTCAAGGACTACTGTAAAAAGACAGACATTGGGTCCAACATTTGAACATTGATTACTGGGCACTTTTCAAAATATAAATTACACAGTCAGGATGTAAATTCAAATCCCCTAACATCTATAGTTGACATAGCTATACCTTTGAACTTTATCTTGTAGAGTTTTCCATCTACATAAATGCCATTCCTCTTTATCAAATCCTTTTGTTTGTTGAAGTCTTTCACCATAGTCTTGATGCTTTCTCTGATTTACAATATACAAATCAGAAAATGAATAATGTACTTTTTAGCTCTCATATTTTTGGAACATTTACATACCTGTTTTCTTCAATATTAGCAACACGAAGAGTGTGAACAGCCAATGCACTTTGGTATAATTCCAATAGTTACTTGATCTTTTCCTTTGTAAAGGAAACAAAAATGACAAATAAGATAAGAAAATTACACTCAATCAAAGTTTGTTTGAATAGACCTGTTGGCACTGCGAGTCCCATACTTGATTTTATTCCATACACATACGCAAAGCGTACGGTAAAGACTAGACAAATATATTAAATAGATAAATAACTTAGTAAGTATGACAAATAGGGAAAACTACGAAACATGAAACTGCAAAACGATAAGAAATATATAGAAACGAATAACTTACATTTGTGTATGAAGGGACGAAACTGCGAGCACCAACTAAGTATTTACATAGAGGGCGTATATAAGGCGTACAGAAGCTTCTAAGGGACAAGACTGAATGACGAAACAATGACGAAAATATTTAGACTGAAACGGGTGAAACAAAAGCTATGGAACACTTATAAACAAACCTAAGACAAAGAAAACTACACTAAAAACTCATTATAGGCTTTTCAGATCTAAAAAGACCTCTTCAGCTTGGATGTAATGTTTTGCCATTTCAGACCACGTGCCATTCCCTAGAGCATCGTTTTTTGTTTAAGGGTTGCGCACAAGAAGACATGAATATAGATATGATTCGAACAAACAATCTTATTCCCAAGAGAATGACATGATCTGAAAAGGCAAAACGTTAGTTGAAGCAGAGTGGGTCTATTGAAATAGGCTAATGAAATTACCAAAAAGTGGACGTCCATCTAATTTCAGGAGAAATTCCACAACGCCACCTTTTGAGCAGCCATGGAGCCTCTGTTCTCGAACACTCCATACAATATCTGTTGGAGATTTACTCGAAATCCATTAACTACTAGATCTGGTATTTCCTTGATTTCCATGATACTTCTGACAGCCCCAAAGACAACAGCACGCAAGGCTTTCATGTGTTTCTTGATTGGCAAAATTAATACATTTGACATTCCCTGAAATCATTTTTTGGAAAAGCCATATTATTATTAATCACAAACTATTTCGATACAATTTACTGTTTTAACAAGTGCTTATGGTCATTCAGCTATTAATAGATTTAATTTGTTTTTTTCATTTTTTTATTTACTCATCTCAAGATATATATGGTTTACAGTATCAAGGAATGGAATAAAAATTAGTTTAGGAAATCGCACGATCTCGGAGGACATCGTGTGATTTTTTGTTTATAGTTCACTCAACAAAATTACTGTAAAAAATGCGAAGCAACGCCGTTCATCTTTGTTTATTTGGCGGCCGATTCTCAGTCCATCGCGCAACTGAAGTGCATAAAAAAGATTAGTTCTTACAGCTTTAAAATTTTATTTATATGTTTTTTAAGTACAAAATGATAACAAATAATTGTTTTGACATTGTTTTGGCCGTGTTGCCATAGCGACTTAATTCGGTACTCCTACGGAGTACAATTAACGCTCTAATTGTACTCCTCTCGACCAATCAGAGTCTAGTAATTTTGTTGAGTGTACTATAAGAGGAAAATTGACGAGATGTAGAAACTAATTAGCTACCCTTTGAAGTTTATAAGTAAAAAGTTCACTACCAAAAAATTTCAGATATGAGCGAAAACAAGAAAACGAATCTAGGACTCACAAGGACAGCTTATAAAGTATATTAAACATATAGTTATTATTGTTCCTGTTCTTAGATACAGAAAGAGATAATTTCACTTACTTTCCTTCCCAGTCTTGTAGTATTGATAACAGATTGCCAACTTGCATAAAAATTCTTGGTTTCCAATTTTAGAAGCAAGCACTGCCAATCTGGTACTCTCACTTCCGAAACTCTCTGATCCCAGGCGTCATCGGAAATAAGTTCAATAAAAGCTCGCTTTACCCCCTTCTTCTCAGATACTTCGTCAATAACCTTGGATTGGTTTCTCGGGCAATAGAAGGTTTATTTCTGGAGTCATTTAAGCAGCACTGGGCTAGAACTGATCCCAAGGTTTCCTTATGGGTCGTGCAGATGTCAATAATCTTGCCCATAATAGAGGAGCTCTTCTTACGAATCAAGAAAAGAAGAAGCAAGAAAAAGGGGAAAAAAACCCACCCAAATTTTTCATAACCTTAGAAAAAAGCGAACTGTAAACAATATAAAAATTGTCCATTCCATTGGGCAATATACAATATACATTCAATTGAGTGTATACACTTAAAGACGTTGTAAGAAGGTCACTTACTGTAGCTGTTAGTTCTAACAGCCCAATCCTTTGGGATAGTTGTCCTAGGCTTGCAGGAATTCACAGGATGGGGTAAACGCTTTAGCAACTGACTTCTACATCTATTAGATACGCTTTTTAGCTTACCCAGATCAAGATCCTCATTACACTTCGTTAACCTTGATCTCTCCCAAGGTAGTTTTTTTGTTAAAAAGCCCTTAATTTTGGGCCCAGCTTCATCCTTACTCCAGGCACTTTCATCGGAGCTCATTTATTCTGGAATAAGCACATTATCTTACTTTTTCCTTTTTTCTGCCTTCTATAGAATATAGATGTTACAAGAAGCTCTTGACAACCTTTTTTGAAATATGAAAAATGCTCTGGCAAAATCTGACAATTTGAGTTTGAATCCTTCAGATAGTTTCATTCTCATTGGAAAAAATCATATAAAATTGACACGAAGTTTCTCATGGAATAATGCATCATGAATTATCGATAAGACATCTATTGGGATTGCTAAGATAAATGACTTCATTTCAGAAATCTGTTTCTTAAAGAAATGTTTTAAAAATAGTGATGTCACTCAATGTTTAACTTAATTTTCTTATTTTGCTAAGATAAATAACTTCATTTCTGAAATCTGTTTCTAAAAGAAATGTTGTAGAAATAGTGATGTCACTCAGTGTTTAACTACGTGTATTCCAAAGCTTTTACCTTTTTGTAGTTTTTGATGAATCCAGGGTTAAAAAGCTATTTCACATGCTACTCAAATCTAAACTTAGGTTTTGCAAATGTTCATATTATTGCATAATATATGCACATTTAGAGAGGGGACTGTCCTTATGAGGAAAATATCTCAAAACCAGGACAATATGTTGTTAGAGTATGGTATAAACACGTTTGTGATAAACTTTGCTTTTTTCAAATGAAAAAAAGAAATGGGTAAGAGAGATTTAACTTATGGATAAAAGCTCTAAGCAGTACTCAAACTCTGATAAGAAGTATCTAAAAAAGTACTGTCTGCTGTGTCCATACATGTGTTAAAAGAACTTAGATTCTCTAAATCTTGGCTGTTCAACATCCCTACCAGTGTGGTGTCATCCCTGACTTGACTCCAGTCAGAATAATTTGACATTTCAGGTGGAAACACATCCATTTGTATTTCAGCAGCATCTATATCACTGAAGACTTTGTCTAAAGCTGTGAGAATGGCAGTGGCATATTTCATTCTCCATATTTCTACCAACTCTACAACATCTTGGATGGTAAAAAGAATGCTGCAGTGTTCAATCACTTGATTAATATGGAAAGAATTAAACTCCATGAGTACATTGGGACATGTCACCATAGTGTCCACTTGTACGTCCTTCATCATTTCTCGCTGGAAGCAATGAAGTTCCAATCTCAGTTTCTCCCTTTGTTGTTCACTGACAACTCTTGTAAATTTGGCTCTTTCATGATGAGCATGTGCATTAATGGTGGTCATTAATTTCTGGACTGGTGACTTTTTTGTTGTATCTCCATTCAAATTGGGACTCCAAAGCACCCTGCAATCCTTGTCACTACACCTGCATTTCATTGCACATTGTCCACAGCATTTGTGAAGTAAACTGTTACTTGCCACTTTACTTTCAAGATGGCTCATTAACCATATACTCGAGCATCCTTCTTGTTGGACATAAGCCTTCATATCCCTATCACAGTGTGCTGACAGTAGTCCATTGAACAGCAGGATGCAAGAGCTTGGAAGTCCATCCCGTCCAGCACGCCCACACTCTGGAACATACTGTTCCACTGTCTTCGATGGTCCAAAATGCACAATCTGTCTAACCTTCCTGCAATTGATACCCATGCCGAAGGCAACAGTACAAATGACAACTCGTAAATGTCCATCATCCTTTGCCATATTTTCGATTATGTGTTCCTTAACTCTTTTAGGGGTGCCAGCATGAAACATTTCAACCAGTCTTTTTTGTGGATTGGTTACTCCACCACTGTACATCTTCAGACCCAAAAAAACTTCAAACATTCGGTACAGAACTGAACACTGCTTTCGTGTTTGACAGTATATTAATGTTCTTGGCGTGTTTGCACCCATATCATCAACTTCATTAATAAGCCACCCAAACACAATCTCCAATGGCTCATTTTTATCTACATATTGTGTAGAATAAAATAAATTTGGCCTGTCAGGACTCTGCTGGATCATTTGCACATCCTTTGGTGACAGGTTCAGGGTTTCCATTATTTGTTCCTTGGTTGCCTTGGTGGCAGTTGCTGTTAGGATCACTGATTTAGTATCTTTGGGAATCAAAGAATGTAATTCTCCTAAGCAACCATACCACTTCCTGAATGGGACCTTCTTGGTACCTGTTAGCCCCCTGTAATAACACAAAGAACAAAACAGTAATTAAGACATAGACCTACTTGCAAGAATGGTCCATGAAATTCAAAGATTCATAAATTGAATGATAAATTCATATTAAATGCTTTTCCGACATAGCACTAAGGCACAAATTAATTCTTTTACATTCCTTTAAGAGTTTATTCAAAAGGTTAGAATTGTTTTTTCAGTGGTGACACGATTCAAAATGTAAACAAATTGTGATGCATCACGGTAAGTGGCAATGGGTCTTTAATATAATTCCTATCCCACTAAACCACTAATGTTCTATTTTCGTATGTCAACGTTCTTGCAAGTAGGTGTATGTCCAACTTTAAAAATTATAGAATAATGAAAATATTATATCCTGAATGAACTACCTCAAACATAGCATGCTAATCAATGTGCATGTTTATGTTTCTACTACATTTATGTTGTTGCATAACACTGCTATGTAATAAATATATATCTATACATCTAATGTACAGCGTAAGCCATAGACAGTATTTCTTGCATGGGTTTTCTATTTTATTTTATGTTAGATTATCAGTCTGTCTTTTTATATATCTATCAATCCGTTCATCTTCGCTTGATCTGGTTGTCTAGCTATCAATTATGGCTTTGCATCTTTGCATAAATTGTATGGGATTTTGGATGATTTTAAAAATTAATATTTCACACCGTTTTGGTGGACATAACAATTTTAGTTTCTCCCACGTTCCTTATTAATTCCAGCTCAAAAATGACAAATTTAAAAAAGGCAAAAATCCGTTTGCAAAGGTTTTACCCTCTAATTTTCAATCACAAGGATAATTTAGAGTGAATATCAACCTAGCTAGAAATGCTCTATACTAAATTTGAAAATCTACCAAAACGAAAAAGAGATAAAAAGTTTTAAATTTGTCAACATACCATTGAACGATGCAGTGAGCTTCATCTATTACGACGCCGATCATCATATCCCTGAAGCTTGGCGTGCAGAAAATTCCTCTCCATGTTGTCGTAGACAGAAAGCACTCTGGGGAACCAAACAACACGACATAGTTGCCACGATCTGCTGGATGATTTCAGCATCTTCCTCGTCACCGATGGCAATTGCTGGAATCCCAATATTATTTAGATATAGCACATGATCTTCCATCTAAGATCGAAGTGGAGAAAGAACCACAATGATGCTGGATCCTCTGGATTTACATCGCAAAATATCCAAAACTATGGGAAGACACTGAAAAATCAGTGACTTCCCGTAACCTGTTGGCAGGTTTACAAAAATATTTTTGTTACTAAAGAATCCCTTAATAGCCTCCTCTTGTTCCGGCAAGAGGTTCCGCACTTCAAACTGATGTTAAACTGCCGAAAATGCTTCTCTCCATAACTCTTCGCTGTATGCCGCCATTTTGATTCAGATGCTGTGACGAAGACAGCAAGTCAACAGCAAAGACTCAAGACCAATCAGAAATGCCGTTAGATTAACCAATCAGCATTGAGTCGACAAATCAATGCGGGGGGGGGGGGGGGGGGGGGGCCTTGGAACACGATTCTTGTCGCTGCTGCGCAGACGGACTTTACGACAGAAAATTCCGGATGCAGTGCAGGCTAGCCTAAAAGAGTTAATGATATATTAAGAACCAGTATGCTGAAAACAGACATGCAGGGAAAATATAAGCTGATTAGATATGCGTTTTTAATCAAAACAAAAAAGGACAGTTCAATCACAGGTTGCGTTTTCAGCTCAAAGTCATGTTAACTTCGTGGACCGCATAAGCTTTAACAAGTAAGAAAAGAAACGATTCACCAAATTTGGCTTGTTATTTAGATATGAGATATTGTAAACAGCTTTAGTAACAAATAAGCTTATTAACAAAATTACTTGAGCTTACCAGGAATGTCCGCTTTGGAAACAATATCAGCAAGTGCTGCAGCTCTTGAATCCTTTTTAAAATAGTCTTGGTGAGAACATCTGTATAAAACTTCCTTGGTTGACCAAAGACTGATGATTCTTTCTATGTCTTCCTCTGTAAAGGAAACTTTATTTTTCTTACTCCCTTCAGAAAACCGTTTTTTCTTAGCAGATGATTTTAAGGCCTAGCCCATATGAAGCTCAGGACCAATATCAAGCTGTGGCAAATTGTTACTTTTTGTTGATTCCGGGTTTTTACTGGTTCCTTTTTCAAGTTTTGTTGCATATAATTTCATTGCCTTGTCATAAAGTGTTTCATGTTCTAATGCGTATTTATGGTTTTCACAATCCAAATGTTTTTCTAGGGAAGAGTACCTCTGGAATGACTTAGTGCAGCCTTGTTCGGGACAAAAAAACAATTTGCTGGAAGTGTCGGGTCTTTGATCACTGTTTTCTTTACTCTCAGTTTCGTCGTCACTTTCAGTTTCGTCGTCACTTTCAGTTTCGTCATTTTCAGCATCACGTTTTAGAAGAGATTTCTTTGGTTGTACCCTTGCTTTCACTGTAGTGAACGATATTTGATTCTGGTCCGTGGTATCTTTGTTATGGATTAGCTTTGGTAAGGATGAGGGCAGACAAAAATTACTCAAAGACAAGATTTTTCCTGGACCAGTATCGTAAGCCATCCACACTGTCATGGACTCGCGTTTATACTCTATGTTGTTAATATGGCTCACACCCTCCCATTTCCCAGCCACGCCCTCAGGGCTAGCTTGTAAATCACACACTATTACTTTCACTCCAGGGATGCCTCCAAAGGACTCGATCACTGCCTTAATTTGCTTTGGATTCTCGATATCTTTCCCGGAGTTCAAATATTTATTCATGTGATTTTTGAGAGGGGCTGCCTTGCGGTCACACGCCCCTTTTCCCCCTTGAGGATCTGAAAAATCGATACGTCGGATTTTGATCCCAGTTGCTTTCGCTATCATTGGTAAAGACAGCAGAGTTAATGCAGAGTGATAACACCCTGCATTGTCCTGTCGCAGATATACGGTATTTATCTCGGGTGCAATCGATGGGAGCTGCCTTAAGACATCGTCAATGATTGCCACAACAGTAGTACTATCCTGGCTGCAGGATTTGAACACGTACAAAAGTAAGCATTTGTACCTCACCATCATCCTTCTTCCTGGTTAATACCGTTATGTGACACGGAAGTCCCCGTTTCCCGAACCAGTCTCTCTGGCTTTCACGGTATTTACGAGGTACGAATTTCATCGCCCAGTCTAACACAATAAAGGCGCAATGAGAATCCAACTCTTCTAAAATGTCGTGTCGTGCAGCGTCCTGATTGATTGATCTTAAAATATGTGCTTTCCAAGACACAATGTATTGGGCTGCCTGTGTAGTTACGTACTCCATAGCTTCTTTTTCCTCGGAAGAGCAATGTACTTCATCCAAAGCTGCGCGAATTTCAGTCAAAACATCGGGAAATAAGCGGCATCTGTCACATTTCGCATTGTGTTCATGATCACAGACGGCAGTATAATTGTAATCGTTTGAAAGACTAAGAGCATATGCCCTACAGTGATCGGCAACTTCAGAATGACTAGAAATATGAATCTGGAAAAATGAATGAACAAAAAACAACAATTAGTCCTGTATTCTTACATGAACTAACGATGCCACTCAACAGTTTGGTAGTTTATCAAAACATGCCCTAGCGTACTTTATTTCCTGTTTTGGAAAGACTTATTGTATTTCAATTATAACAAGGTGAGATTCGCATGTTCATGGAATTGATCATGCATATACCTTCCACCTGTTCTTACCTTATAGTCACCCTTTAAGTAGCGTTTGGCATCTTTGAGTTTTTGGTTTCTTTGTTTGGCCCACGTCAAACCCCTTTCATAGCAATCTCCAAGCTTATCAACGACTTTCTCCAAGTCATCGAAGGCTTTTCCGCCCATGGCTGAGATATAATCAAGTCCTTGTAAGGATTTACGGACTGAAGCAGAGCAGACGTTAAGAACTCTGCGCAATGTGCTGCGGCTCATCGGTTGGAAATTCATCTCCTTGCAATATCTTTCGTACTGTTGAATACATTGCTCTGGGATAAGATTTCGTACAACATTTGGGATTTTTATATCTCTGTCAGTAGAAAGTTTTAATGCTTTTTCTCCGAATGGCAAGTCCTGTATGACATGAGAACTTGATATAAAGGTAACAAAGTGGTCAATTTTTTCTGGCTCAACACAAACTCTTGTGTTTTTTAAAGGAGGGAGTACAGAGCCCCTACCATGTAGCAATAGATGATGTTTAGCGATGTTGAAACGGTATCTGGTCAAGTCTGGTATCCATTTCTGAAGTTCCTTAAAGGTAACCTTATCAGCCATAATAGACAAAATCTGCCTTCGGGTGCTCCAGTGACTGGTATTTCTATAGCATTCTGCCAAAGCATCCAACAGAGAAATATCTTTTTTTTCATCTTTATCGAACTTGTCACATGTTAAGCCTTCAAGCAGAGCGGTCGACTGGCCAGGCGCGATTTCTTCCAGGCAATTAGTAACAACTTGGCGAGCTTTACGCATGTGGAAACGTTTTGTACGGTCTGAAAGCTGTTCCATTGGCGCTGAAAGAGCGTATCTGATCGGACTTACATCCCTTGAAATGAGAAATGCATTCAGTTTTTCCCTCGGTGTGGTTAGAGTGGTAGATTCATCTTCTGAGATAGTGGAAGCAAAAGAGGTCTCGTCAGGTTGATATAGGCTCATAGGGGTTTCCGTAACAACACCCGCTGATGCTTGAAACGTTGGGGTGGTAAATTGTGGGCAAAACTTTACTTTCTCATCCTCATTATCACTATTCTGGAAATAGAAAGTACATAGTAGTAGTAAGTATTTAGTGGAAATAAAACAACTATTTGCTTTTTTCTTCTTTTCATTTATTTATTTAGTATTAAACAACATTATTAGCGCAGTACATACAAATGCCGCAGGTGCGCCATTTCCTGCCAAAAATGTAAATAAAAAGTTTCTCATATTCGTTGAATTCATTAAATAATCGATTGCATCGCACAGTAACTCGGTAGTGAGCAGCACACTCAAATTTAGTTTTTCGCTGCCATCAATCAAAAAAAAATCAGTCCGTACCTTCTTTGTTCTTGACTGGCGGCAGTGAAAAACCAATTTCACAACAAGCCAATGAAATGTCTGAGTTCACAGAATATGGAAAACCTCAGTAGTGAACTACTAGTTCTAACTTACAAGTGTTAATGCACTCATCTGATCGAGAAGACTTTCTGCTTTATTTGGAGTAATTGGCCCAAATGTCTTCAACGTCTTACGACAAGATGAACAGATACCTGACAAAAAAAAAAAAAAAGCATATCAAACATTCAGATACAATCAATTAACAGAAATTAAATATTCATTACATATTTCTTACCTGATCCAACTTGCAGGAAAATGCCAGTCTTCTTTAATATCAGCTGCGAATCGTCCTTACTAATACCCCTATAGCACTTTGGCCACTTTCCCTTGATTTCACTGTGATTAGAGAGAGCAGGGGGTACTCTACACCTGGCGTTATTACCTCTAGCCCATCCTAGCCCAAGTTTGGATCGATGCAGGGGACAAACAGTCCAACTATGGATATCTTCCGGCGAAGTAAATATGGCTGCTCGGCTAAGAATTAGATCTATCTCATTCTCGATGCCCGTAAACTGAAATGCGGATCTATGCGCATTGATTTCTTTTTTACATGCTTGTAAAGGTATAACTGTGGTGTCTTGCTTTCGATCTTTTCTGTCGAATCCACAGGTTCCTCCAACAATCGTTTTAAATGAACAGCAAATCTCCATTCTATTCAGTGTACTTAAAAGCAACGCAGTAACCAACTAAAGGAATTATGTTGCATTTAAAAAACATAAGCATGATTGGACAACAATTACTTGTCAATTTCATGCGTGCAACGTTAATTGGTGCCGACCGGAACCATGACATTTTTAACACTTTCTTTTGTTGTTATTTTGGAGGGTGTCTTGTTATATAAACCCAAAATCATAGTAAAAAATATATCATAGCAAGAATTCTTAAAATTTAAACTTTAATCAACTATTTTATGGAATCTGGCAGGTTGTAGCAAATATTTTGTATGTTTTGATAAAAATAATCATGTTATCATTTTAAGGCCAGAGACGTGCAATACTATTTTGGGTTAGTCGAGTGAATTTTGAGCAAATTTAATTCATAGTTTGAGTTTACTGTTTCAACTTCTTTCAGAATAAGTCCAAGAGCTTTTATTTTTTCTTTAAAATCGTTTCTTTTTTTTTATTTCTTAGAAAGTCAACATGAATTCGTTTACATTAGTAAACAAAATGTAAATTGATTGAACTCGCCGACAGATAAAATCCGTGAGTTTCTTACAACTTACAGGCTGTGGTGCAACGCGCAAAATAATTTCCCCAAGAAAATTTTGCATGATTCGTGGAAATCATTATTTCAACTTTAATTCAGGTTGTCTTTTAGGTAAAAATTTTTCGTCGCGCATGAAAAAAAATCTGATTATTTTGACCCCATTTTAAGAGGAGTTTTATATGTGCTCCAAAAATAAATTAAGTAAAAATCGAAAAATTTCACCAAAATTACTAACACTCTACCAATTGTTTCTTAAGATACCAATTAACTACTATTTAGTCATATTACAGTGCTAGGTTGCTTTGTTTGGTCGCGATAAGCTGTTAAAGTTGATGTAAATTATCGGCCGAAAATTAGCGAATTTAGTCCAAAACTCTTTTCTTCGATTTTCTCGAAAACTAAGCGCTATTTTACTAAACAAACTACACAGTGGTTTTACTTACACTAAGGCCTACCTAAGTTTAAAATATTAGCAAAATCAAATTTTCGACCCTTGCCGCCCGATGTTTGATTTTTGCTGACATGCTCTCTTAAATACTTTTATGCTTACACATATTGGTCTCTGTTATCATGAAAATAGCACATTTATTTTACGAAATAACGTTTATGCTTTTCTAACTTTTCTTTTTTCTTTCTTTTTACAATTTTGTGTAAACATCGTATTTATAAATTATTCATGAGCTTTTTACGGTTTGAAGCACGACTAATCAAAGAATCTAACGAAATTACGACACGACCCACAACTTTAACCGTGAAGACTCCTACAAGCTCAGCACTACCTGGAAACGACTTCTAAAAGATATCCATATCCGACAGTAGCAACAGTAAAAAGCTATAAAAACTCTGCACTTATTACCATACCTCATTCTGATGAAGACTACCACAGCGTAGACGAGACGTCAAAAATGTTTTCAACACGTGCTTCAAACCGTAAAAAACCTCATGTATAATTTATATGGAACACGAAAGCCTCAAGACTACCATCGTATTTATAAGTTGATATTAGTTTTCAATAATGCTCCGGAACTATCATTTTTCATGCAGCTCTAACAATTCAGTGTACTTGTTTCCCTCTTTTGGTTTGGTTTTTTCAAAATAAAAAAAGCCAAGACTATCGTTTCCCGCATGCTGTTGATTTAGATAAATGACCATACATTAGATCTTTCAGTCAGGTTTTGCTCTATCTTTACTTAAAAATTGTCGAAAATAAAAGTAAAAATAAGGTACTTACATCGAACTGGTGCTTTTCCAGATACCTAAAAATTGATAAATTAAACGAAACTTACCTGTAAGTTGAAGTTTGATAGAGATTCTACCGTAGCATTTGCAGAAATGAGGTCACGTGAGATAGCAAGCATGCGTATCCGAGCTCAGTCTTTAAAGAATTTTGGGTGACTTTGAAAAGTACATATGGGGGCATACACTAATGCCCAGGGTGAATGGGTTTTAGGGAGGGATGTGACCTCATTTCTGCAAATGCTACGGTAGAATCTCTATCAAACTTCAACTTACATGTAAGTTTCGTTTAATTTATCAATTCTACCTCGCATTTGCATACAATCGGAGGTCACGTGAGATTTCAAAGCTCAAAGTCTCACAAAATTAGCCCTCACAACAGTAATAGCTACATGAATTTTATTTCTACTGAGATTCATGTATAATAATGTCAAAATGAAACCTTGTAACATAGGTAAAAGAACAATTAACAATAAATTTGTAACAGCAATATAGGACTAAGCCTGAATATTAATTGTTCGAGGAAGCCAACACTGCTTCTGCAAAGTTATTTGGCTTTACAACTGGTCTGTCATAGAATCGTGCAAATACTGACTCTGAACTCCAGCCAGCTGTGGTCATTATGTCTTCAATAGGAACATCTGCAGCTTTAGCTGCTGAAGTTGACGCTGACCGAGTACTATGACTTTTAAAAACGCTAGTGTCAATTCCAGCTGCTTTCATGGTTTGTTTAATCCACCTAGAGATAGAGTCTCTGGATGCTGGTCCATGAGGCTTGGCATGACAAATAAGCAGTTGACGAGAATCCTTCCTAAGGGAAGCAGTTCTTTCAATGTAAACATTCAACAGAGTAAGCACACAAAGTTTTTCATCTAAAGTGTAACGCTTGAAGACAATGGGAGTCAAGTGTCTGTTTTTCCCCCCAGTGTTTCTGGTCTGTTTTAGGCATGAAGTTATATTGAATGAGATTTCATTTGGCTGTACATTCATGTTATCTAAAGACAGTAACTGGAGTGTTTGTGTTCTTTGAGCGGATATAAGTACCATAATCATGACTAGCTTATGCGTGAGCAGTTTGAGAGATAGTTCTCTGGCTGTAGGGAATTTCTTCAAGTGAAGTAGCACTTGCTGTGGATCCCATGTGGCAATATATCGTGGCAATGCAGGTTTGAGGTTAAACAACCCTGACATAAATCTGGACACAACAGGATGGCTGCCCAGCTTCATCCCATCAATTTTGATGAAGCTTGATAAAGCACTTCTAGCTGTTCCTACTGCACTGTAACCCATAGATTTAGATAAATGACACAAAAATTGAAGGACATTTTGAAGGCTGGGCTGAAAACTATGAACATTATGCTCCTCGCAGAACTTGACCCATGCTGCAACATATGTCTGATATTGCTTACGAGTCCCTGTCCTCCAGGATTGAAGTATAATGTCAAGAGGTTCGCCTGTTACTCCTTGATTTGTAAGAGCTAACCTGATACAAGACAACCAAGAAGTTGCAGTTTGGGGTAAAGTGGATGTACCTCCTCTGGGCTGTGAGGCAGCATCAGTGTTTTTCGTTTGTTTGTTATCTTTATTGGTTGAGCTTGGAGCATTTGCAATAGCCTCGGATACCAGAACTGTGTTGTCCAATGAGGAATTATCAAGATTGCCATTACTTTGCCTAACTGTATTTTCTGAAGAACTTTCCCTATAAGGCTAAAAGGGGGAAAGCAGTATATTAGTTGATATTTTCCCCAGTCAATTGTAAATGCATCAATGGCTATGGCACCTGGGTCAGGTTTCCAGGCTACATATTTTTGGACTTTATGGTTAAGTCTAGAAGCAAACATGTCTATCTCCGGCATTCCCCAACATTTTGTGAGGTTTTGAAAAGAGTCTAGGTCAAGGGACCACTCAGTATTGCTGTCATTTTTCCGGCTGGCTTCATCTGCCTCAGTGTTAAGACAGCCAGGCAAGTGGGAGACAGACAGTTTTAAGCTTCTTTCTTTACACCATAGTATAATATCCCTTGTAATTTCATTACATTGTGGGGAATGAGTGCCTCCCATATGCTGGAGGTATGCGACTGCTGTGGTATTATCACATAGCACTTTTATAACCTTGTCATGCAAATGATGACATAGAGATTTAAGGCATAAAAACACTGCTTTCATCTCTAGAAAATTAATGTGGTTAAGTGATTCCTCTGGTGACCATCTTCCCCGTGCTATTAAGTCTGTTCCTTCAATTATGCCACCCCAGCCTGAGAGTGAACTATCAGTTTTTAGGGTGAGCTCAGGTGGTTGTAAGACTAGTGGGCAAGGGAAGAGGTCACATTCCCTAATCCACCATTCTAGATCTTTCCTAGCAACGGGTGAGATGCTCATTTCACTATCTAGATTCCAATTATGTGATTTTAGTGCATTTGTTTTGTCATTCACTAGGGACCTATAAAATAGGGGTCCATAGTACACTCCAGGGAATGAGGCAACCATAAGGCCTACTACAGAGGCAACTTCTCTTATAGGTACAAGTCCCTGATGTTTTAATAGTTTTGCACATGATTGTTTTAGCTTGTCAACTTTATCAGGAACCATAGATATATCCATAGTAGTCGAGTTAATAATGAATCCCAGGAATTTAACTTGCTGTGATGGTGTAATTATTGATTTGATGTCATGGACTGTAAAGTCCAATGAGCTAAGCAAGTTAGTTGCATCTTTAGTTTGATTATTAAGTTCCTGAGGGGTATCAGCTAACAAAAGAATGTCATCGATATATCCCACTAAATGGTTGCCCTTAACTCTAAGGGTAGCATAAACTGGTTTCATAAGCTTAGTGAATGACCTAGGGGCACTAGATAGCCCATTAGGTAAGCATGTAAATTCATATAATGTATTTTTAAAATTAAATCTGAGGTACTTTCTGTGTTCAAATGCTATAGGCACTGAATAGTACGCTTCCTTGAGATCAAGAACTGCCATCCATGACCCTTGTTTAACGAGTTGGGCAGCTGATTGTAAGGACTCCATTTTAAAATGCTCATAGGTTACATGTTCATTGAGTCTTTTTAGATTTAGGATCAGCCTGTGTGATCCATCCTTTTTGGGTCTTGTGAATATGGTTGATATGAACTCATCTTCACAGTGAGTAGTTTCCACAATAACATTTTTATCTCGCAATTTAGCAATCTCTTTGTCTATAATTTGTTCCTCTCCTTTGGAGAAATGAATGCAGGGAGCTACTGTTTGATGAGGCTCTGAGTCAAAGGCTATACGATAGCCAGTTACGATCTCAAGTTACGATCTCAAGTATGGTACTATCGGATGTTAGCAACCTCCAGGTGTCTATAAAATTAGCTATATTACCAGCTTTAAAATTTATGTTGATAGTGCATGCACTTACCAGGTCATTAGAGCTTTTTGTGTCTATTTTGACTGTTGTCGTTGTTTTGTGCTCTGTCTCTGACCTTCTTTCCTTTTCCAGGGTTTGTAGTCCTGGCCTCTGGAGTTTTTTGAATTCCTGTATTTGCTACCATGCGAATTACCATATGAATTGTTGCTACGGTAGTCTTTGGATTGGATTCTGGCACCAATTTTGTTCTGGTCACCAATATCTTTCAATTGTTTTTGGAGGTCATCTCCAAAAAGCATGTCAGAGAAGGGAATCTGTGAAGAGCACAGATAGGCATAATCCTTGCCTATGTCTGACTTCATAAACAATTTTCTCTGCACATTTATCTCATAGTTTGCATGTGAGAAGAGAGATAAGGCCTCTAAGCCCTTTTTCTTCATCTGCTGAAGTTGGTCGCCGCTCAGGTGCCCTGTCATGGACAGGTCAGTCATGCGCATGACTGGTATCATTCCTTTCACTAGAGCTTGTTGAATTTTGTACATTTGTGCATCAGTTTTTCTAGTGTAATCTCTGAGCCTTCGCCAGATGCCTGGATTCACCCTAGTAGGCTTTGCATTTTGACAGTTTTCCGGCCTTTCTATGCGATCTAACTTGTCTTTTAATGCTTTATCCGACATACGATGTCGAAGCATTTTGTCAACTAGCTTAGCGAGCTGGTTATGTTGGAGCTTGGCCCCAGTTATGTCATCAGACTCGTACTCCTTTTGGAGTTCGGCTAGTGTTTCATCAATATCTGACTCACCAGATTCATGTTCGTGTTCAGATTCATCTGAGACATTGTTTTTACCAATGATCTCATTCATGATTTCCTCAGGGTCTCGATCATCCTCGCCATCAGGCGTGCTCGTGGAGCGGCCATCTTGGCGCCGTTTTTTGGCGGGACGATCTTCAGGGGCCGCTGAACGTTTTGGCGGCCCTTTGCCTTTTCCCTTCACGGAAGGGGTTCTTGAAGAGTCTTCTTGCAATTTTGTAGGATTTTCTTTGCCAATTAGATGTTCTGTAAGTTGATTAATCGCTGATGTTAAGCGGGTAAGTTGGTCGGTTGATGTATCGAGCGGCATGGCCGACTCCGAAGTTCCTTCACCACTGTCAACGGTCTTCTTAGAATGACTTTCCGGTCCCTTTCCTTCGTCTTCAGAATCTAGACTGATGTTTTCAGCCATTTTTAAAACTATCTTGGGATAATTTTCGTCGAAAAGAAGCAATTTCAACTCCTCTAAGACAAATCGCGACTGTATGCTCGGACAACAACTCGCACTGAGCTCGGATACGCATGCTTGCTATCTCACGTGACCTCCGATTGTATGCAAATGCGAGGTAGAATTACATTCTTTAGACTCTCAGCCTCTAAGTCAAGCTGATATGCTGCAGCAGAGAAAAAACAGTTTCCATCCCTACGGGGATCTAACGATATCACAAAACCAGATTGTTTCAGTCTTTTTCAGCTCTTCCATGTTGCTTGTATGAAAGCAAATAAAATAGAATACGAAATCTAACTAGTAAGGTGAACCTAAATAACTGCAGACGATGGAGTAACACAAACTGGCGTATCTGATTTCATTTTGCTCGATCAGAAAGGTTCAGAATGTGTCAAAGCGGTTTGAAAAAGACAAGCGTCAAAAAACATAAACAGCTACAAAAAAATCCTTTGAAATTAATTTTATTTGATATAGTTTTTAAAGTCTATTTTATACGATACTCTCGACCCTCGACCCTCGGCGTTCTACCCTCGACCCTCGAGACTCGACCAAAACCTAAACTCGCGCATTTCCACTTTGAAAAAGATTATTATCAGAGCATATTTGTTTGCAATTATTAACTAGGTCGTCTTTGACCGCATTCAAAATCTTACTGTTAAGAAATGTTATCTTTTTCTGTTCCAGTGCAAGAAAAAAATTCAAAACAATTATCAGTAATATGTGTTAGTTTTCCCCGTACACATGACGGTAATAGTTAACAGACAAGTCTCCTCATAATGCCCCTTGAGATGACCAATTCATCCTATCCATCATTTTTTTTTGTATGAGTTGATGGCATTTTTCTTCATTCCCTGGTTGGTAGAATGCACACTTCTTCAAAATGCAGATATATGTGCATATCGAACTTTAGCGATTGCCCAGCCATCACAGTAGCCCACTTTTGTTCTGCCTTCATTTGAAATGTTGTATACATTAATACAATCTTTATTTTCTTGAGACTGATTGCAATTGATCACTGAGCAAACACACTCCAGGACCTGACAGTTTATTTTCATTGTGATGTCTGTTAGTGACATCATAACTGTCAAAATTCCAACTGTCCAGAAATAACAACGTTATGCCATTCTCCAACTAAAAGTGTAATGTCTTTTCTGGTTACCTTGCGAATACCATTTTGCTTCATAGCATCTTTAAATTAAAAAGAAAAAGATCTTGCCCTTTGTATTTTCAGGAACTTTTGTGATTCCACCAGAGCTTCCTGAAGTTGTTGACACTTGAAATACACTTTTAAATTTCCAAATGATGAAATTAGTAATGAGTTCTTGGTGGTCACGATTGAGGTAGATTGACTGTTAAGACTTAAGTTACATAGTATTATTAGACTTAATTTCCGGGTTCATTAACGTTTCTTTGGACACAGCATGCGAACACAGCTATGAATTTAGTGTATGTAACTCACCTCACATAATTTTTCACTGTATATAAAAAATGTGAAATGAATATTTGTCAGGAGGTCCAATGGAACACACAGAATACCAATACCAAAAATACAAAACACAAGAGTGGACGGCCTGCGAGGGGTGTTCAAACTCACACAAAACAATCACACGGTCTTAATTTTGAAACATAGACTCTGATAAAGAAAAGATAATATTACTGTATAGCAACATATAATTATAAAAACTATTAAAGAAACTAATTGTGAACTTGAAATTCTTAAGTTAAATTAAAGATAGCTTGAATATATTATGAAAGTTCTTGCTGATAAATAAATTTAAATGTTCTTACAGTTCTCGAAGTTTTTTTTTCCTTTATAATTTTGCCCTGTTTGGATTTGGTTTTGAACGGTTCTCTTCTTACTTTCTTGTCGACTGAATGAAGTTACTGTATTCTCCACTAGTTCAGTGCCTTGCACAGGACGCTGTTACTTCAGGTTATTTTCCTGGGTTGAAGCTGGGTTTAAAATAACCACGTCTTCAAAGACAAGAAGGCCACTGATAAATGCTCTTTTAGTACCACAATTGTAGCTGTAACTTCTTTCTTTCTTTCTCCTCTAACAGTGAAGATGAGAGTTCTTTCACTGTATTATTTCAGCTCAGATGAAATCTCTGGCTTGACTTCTTCTCTTCGCTCCTTCGATAACTTCTCTTTCTTGTTCTGGTTGACGTTTTGGCGTTCAACTGACTCTCAAGACAGGGCACAGGACGTATATAAGGCCGAAAAACACAATACATTAACACGTGAATACGAAAACAGAATTTGCAATGCAATACATGATGATAATACGAAAGGATTACTGTAAAGGTACAATACTACTTGTAAAGTTCATGAGCCTTACTATTCTATGACATAGAGCTTAACTGAAGTTTTTTCATAATTTGAAAAGTAATATATATGTTTCTTAGTTTTGTTTGTGGTAAACTATCAGCTAAGCATCAAAACTGATATCCTCTATAATTTATTCAGGGCATACTGTACTGTACATACCTTCTCAATAGGCTTGATAGAGTCATAGTGCTTGTTATTCTTGCTATGGCCAAAGTAAACGATACCCAGAATAATTTTTGTACTGGGCCTCTTTTTTTTTTGCAAATGGGTAGACCATTTACCAGTTTTATCATCCTACAAACCATAAAAAGTCTAGCCTCTTTGTACGTGTGAATTCACCATCTATTATATCATTGGATTTATCATGTGGGGAAAACTGAAGTAGGCTTAGGGACCCAACCAATAAATTCCTACAGATAGTGCTTCAGAAGTCCCCCTCCCAGCACTTTTCTAATGGTCCATCCCTTAGAGCCACAGCAGCTGCATGTGTCTGAAACTGAAGCATATATTTATATTTATAACCACATCTGTAGTGTACTCTTTCTTGCGTTTTTGAAGAGTTCCTGTCTATGTTTTAGGACGTTTCTTATCTTCAAAGTGTTCATCACAGATAAAATCTAACTTGTCATTTTCCTTTTCCTGTTGAAACAGAATCTGTCAGAATTCGAGTGATAATATATGTTTTACAAACCACAGGGTTTTCACATGTAATGATCCCAAAACGATCTCAGGAATAAGTCACTCTAATGAGGGTTCTCTCAGATATCACGCAATCCATAATATAAGTACTACTTACATCGAACTGATTTCTCTCCTCTCTTTAGGCGTTTTGAAAAAAAAGTTCGTCTCAGCAAAATTGGTGACTTAATGCTCTACATTTGGGAAAAATATATTTCCTACATACGCATATGCTAAATACCTAAAGTGACCTACTAAAGTCAAACTCAGTACACCCCCGGGGAAGTGGTGTACTTGACTTTGGTTGTGACCCTGTCTAAGACTTAATACAACCCATAAACCGATTACGGTTTTTGACCAAATGCTAGACCATATATGTAAGACAATTATAAGGTAAATTGTATACCCTATCTAAGACAAAAAGCTTAAAAACCATACCCTATCTGGCGGCACATACCTGTATAGCAAATTTATGGGAGTAATGTATCGGCAGAGTCATCTCTATTTCACCCATTCTCACTAAAGTAGGACTATTAGGGGTTTTCTTTGACGAAACGTTTATTGTACAGTTTTCTGATGTTATCCATGCGAAAGCTATGGTAATAGTGTTTTATCCTGAAGTTTGCCGGGCGCATGTTGAGTTTTTCGGAAGTTACAGCCAATTATGTAACCTCACCTACTTATTGAGAAATGAATACAGAAATACTAAAATAGTAACGTCAAAATTAAAACACCGTCTCTATTTTGTTTTTACATAGTAAAATAGAGTTTGGGGGTGTGATGTTGGTCGTTTTTTGTGCCTTTTTAAAGGCATATCATTTTTTTTATAACTACTTCATATATTTTCTTTTTCTCTCTTTTACACGATGATTATTTAACACGATTCATTCTACCACGGACGCTATGGAGTCAAAGATAAATGGGGCCTACCGAAGATCAAAGGTGGGCGCCAAATCGACGTAGTATCTGTCACGCCATTTCATGCCATGGAGGTGACGATCAGAAGGGTGAATTGCAACGTTGTGATAGGCGGACTGGACATCGAACTTGGCTATCAGGGCTTCTGGACCGTATTCACTAACCATTCTGATGATATCATCGACTCTAATATATTGTTTAAAGGGCCTGCCACCCTGCCCAAGGCAACCTCGTTGGCCAAGTACTTATCGACGACTGGGGTGGTAAACGGCCGATTTCTTATTACGTCGAGCGGAAGGAAGAGACGGGATCTGATTAAAGCCCACCTTGAATCCATGGTAAATACCATTAATTATAAAGTTCACTCTGCTGATCCTTGTGATCTCATAGTTCCCTGGTGAATAGATCGGCATTGAGTGGTGAAACAATGGATACAGGGGGGAGAGCCGCTGAAGATGCTGAAAGGAAAGAGATACTGGAAAAGCCCATCAAGGCGAGCCACGACCGTACCTTGCCCAAGAGAGACTGAAGTGCAATACTTGCTCAACGAATGGTGCAATAAATGCCCAGCCCCCGCACCCTGACTGGTAGAGTTATCCCGCAGAGTTCAAATAAAGGCGCAGCAATTGGTGTCACGATCGGCGCTACCAAGCCCAATTCCAATGGATGACGTCTGATATCCTGATCCAGTAAACTTAACGATGAATGCACGACGATACGCGCCGCGATAAGCGCATTAACAGCCCGGGCTTTTGACACAACGATATCCTGATCCAGTTTAGTTGACAACTGAAAAGCCAACAATCAGCGCCACAGTAAGCGCAACAAATGCTCAGGCCACCACGGAAGGAATGATATCCTGATGCAGCAGAGTTGACAAATAATGGCGCAACGATTGGCGCAACGATCACCGCATTAACGATATCCTGATCCATAAATGTTAAGAACTGAAAGAAAACAGTAATTAGCGCAACGTTAAGCGGAATAAGCCCCCGCCCCCCACCCCACGGGACAAATGATATTCTGATCCAGCAGAGTTGACAAATAATGGCGCACTGTTCGACGTAGTAAGTGCCCAGGTCCAAAGCAACGTCTAATATCCGGATCCCGTAACGTTGACAACTGAAAAACGCGACGATTAAAGCAATGTTAAGTGCAACAAGTGTCCAGGCCACCACGGCACGAATGATATCCTGATCCAGCAGAGTTGACAATTAATGGCTTAACGATTGACTCAAAGATTAGTGCAACGATTGGCGCAACGATCAGTGTAGTAAGTGCCCAGGTCCAAAGCGACGGCTGATATCCTGTTCTCGTAGCGTTGGCAAATAAAAGCGTAACGATTAATGCCTCTACACGAGGTCAAGCAACTAAACGAGAGAACTGCAATCGTTCTTTAGTAATGCCACTAACAAGCGAACTAGTGCTAACGAAAAACAAATCCGTCAATTTCTAATACAACAATCTATGACTGCGGGTGGGGGTGAAGGAGTTTCTAGTCCCCAACCAATAACAACATACAACAATCAATCGCTCAGTACCAACCATACTAATATAGTCGCCACCATGAGAATGACAAACTGACAGTTACTTGACCAGAACTTAGGATGGTCTACATAATTGTGAACCTACTGCCTCCAGCGAGGAAGGGGAGCCGGAAGTGGTGAACGATCCCGTTTCCTGGACATGGATGTGGCTGACTGAGGACACTCGATCTCCTTATGTGCAGGAAAACACCTAGAGCACTTCTGTGCGTAGCAGCAGGGAAAATACGGCGACGAGCAATGGCGACGATGCCAAGATCTACATATAACTGACTGCCTTGATGCAATACGCGCTGTATGGTAGTTATACAACTGAACGTTGATCTGTGACCAATCGGTAATGTTCATCACCGCCGCATGTTCCCTGAATGCCTGGTCGTACGCCAACAATGATATTTCCGGTAAACTGTCTGAAGGTACTAACAATCAGAAGTTTGTAACTCAGCAAATCCTGCCAGTGCTGGGGACAAAATGACGTAACGACCATGGATTAGACTGAAAAGGCCTCGACCCAGCTAATCACATCTTCGAAGCAATGTTTTTGTCTCTCTGCTTCACAGCTTCTTTTATGGGTGTCAAAAAGTCAGGCGACAGCACCGATTTTGAACCAACCACGGCTGTTGACACTCCTCGAGAATCGCTTGAGGCCATAGACTTTGGCGAAGACTCCAGTAATGTTTGAAGCCCAAAAATTTGACGAGAAAAAGAGATGAGAGAAATATTATTTGCTTCTTGCTCAAACAACAACACAATGACAAACATTACCAGAAATCCAAGACATTTTGCTATTGAGTATATTTAGCCAGTGGTCGTTTTAAGGAGTCCTGATTATGCGCAGTGGTATATTTTCATGTAAACAAACATGGCGGAGCGATCGCATAGAAGTACCGATCGGGTGGATTGCAAAGCATTAAATACACTTTCTACAGTCGAGACTTTTATTTATTTATTTTTTATATTATTTTATTTATTAACAAACATAAATCATGAGTACACATAACAAATAATACAAACCAGTAATTTACCTAAATATTCGCTTTTGATCCACAGAAATATAGTTATAATAGTTTGCTTGTATCAGTATTACAATTCTGATTATGGTTCCTCTTTTTACAAGTTTTTCCGTAGTGTAGCATACAGAGAATTTACGTAATTGGTGTATGGATATTTGGGACGTTAGGAACCCACTACCAGCATGTGCCTATAGTGCCATTCGTGGAAAATTTACTGTTGCAGAGGTAGCTTTCAAGGGTTTTGAATTCGAAGTTGATGACGAAAAGAAAATTTTTGTTGTAATTTGTTACATTTATCTCGAAATGTTTATATATTTTATATTATATTAAGTTATATTTATTTTGAAATGTTTATATATTTTATATTATATTATGTTATATTTATTTTGAAATGTTTATATATTTTATATTATATTAAGTTATATTTATTTTGAAATGTTTAAATATTTTATAAATCATAAATTTTTTGTGGTCAAGTAAAAAATCTTGATGTTCTAAGTGAATTATTGACGCCCCTCCACCCCCCAAGAGAAATTAGGAACACTCATATATCTAAGTTAGGTTTTTATGGTAGTTCATTCTGATGGGAGGGAGGATTTCCTCCAATTGTGAAACAGTTACTAGTAATCCGTGAAAGTCAAATGGAATAAGTGTCTTCTAACTTATATAACAGACTACTAAATAAATATATCATTTTTCAGGAAAATCACTCAACTGGGTTTCAATAAACAAAATAAAAGCCAATAATTATTTTGTAATATATTTTTATTTTATTCATATATCTATATGTAATAAATGAAAAAGAAATTCATACAAAATTTGGATGTTTGTTCATATCTTTGCTAGTTTAAATCATTTTCTTCAAACTTTGTAGTTTCATGGATTCTAGCATGCTCTTTCCAGCTATGGCAGTTATTATTTATATAATAAATATAGATGTAAAAAAATAACATGTAGATATTTATTAAACTAAGTTTTGAAGCTCTGATTTCTGGGGCAGTCTGTATATTTCTTGTGGCCTTTCATTGGTCTCTTGCATGCCCTGCAGTTGGGTTTTGCTTTCCTTTGACAGACTCTGCTTCCTGATTGCTTAAAACTACAAAGAACAAAAACATGCTTTAGTACACTATAATAAGAAATAAAGTATCATTTATGGAGTTTTGTAAGCATTGTGTTCATAGGGGCAGGGGTCATTCTAAGTTCTTGAACAGCATCTGAGAGCTTACCATCTTTTTGAGCAAGAAGAAATTCTTGATATATTTCTTCAACATAGTCTGTGGATTAGAAAAGAATATAATTGAACTCTTAATACTGTCAAATAGTTAGGGTTGATTTTGCAGGCTCTCAGCAATTACCAAAGTTTTGAGGGACTCTAACATCTCTGACTGTCGCTTCACCGTTCTTGAACTTTTGATAGATGATACGGATTGTTCTTTGCCATTCATTCCTTTCTTTACTTCCCTTTTTAAATTGGCATTGAAGTGTATGGCGGCAAGAATATGCCTGAATGAAAGAGAATCAGATTTTGGATAAAAATGAGGAAAGTGGAAAAAATAAAATTCTAAAGATCAAACCAGAATAATATGTCCAATAATTGGTAGTATTAATATTCATAAAAAACTACTCATCTACAAAACATTCCATTATAAGAATAGGCAATCATCTTATGGGGCAAATTGATTAATAACGGAGTGAAATCCCTCCAGGCAGCTAGTTTGATCTAAAGGGGATGCCTTTCGTATTCCTCTAACCAAACTTGGTTTTTCCAGGGCATTTAAAACTTTATCATAGACAGCAGAATCTAAATGCGAAAAAGAAATTATTGATCAGTGTCAATATCATTATGTTCTATTTGAAAATGCATGAAAAGATCCAATGATAACTGTCTACCTACCTTTCTTCAACAACTGTCGAGGCTCAATTTCACCATGGTCATATTTATCAAAAAGAGGATCATCAAACGTTTCATGCTTATTGATTATGTGACTTAAAAATGACTTGAACTTTGCCCAGATTACTTTTCCATTTCCAGAACTTGTTGATAGTGCACTCAATAGCAAGTGATTTTCACATGGACGGATCCAAGGCGCAAGAGCTTCACCTCCCTTTTCTTCTGAAATCTTCGACAAAACTTTGTGAACCTCTGTGAAAGTAAATTATCATTTTGAGTAAAGTGTACATATGATATGCATGTGATCTATGGAAATATTATAGATAATTGGCGAGCTTTTTGATTTTATAAGATATAAATAACTCACTTTTTTTCAGATGCCATAGGTCAAAGTAGTGGATAATGTTATTTAATGTTGTCCTCATATATTTGGCTATTTGTAGATGGCGGTTAGTGATAAGAGTTGAAATGTTCGACCCACTGTCTATTAGATAATGAATGGCTTGCTTGAAGGCCATAAATTCCATTGCTGGACTGTTTCCAGCTTGGTTTTTCTGCAAAAAATTACAAATTCTAAGTTTTTGTGTAATCACTTTAGGGCTACCCAATAATGAATTTTACCTGAACGATAGAGAAATATAGGATAGCTGGGACATTGCAACAAAACATGGTATAAGCAAAATATTTTGCACTTTGCCCCATGCTATCATGCCGCCCATCCCCTGCCATGACTAGTGGTTCTGGCAATGACTTGATCTTTCTAAGCATCTTTTCTCTGTACGAATTCCAGAAAATTAGAATCGAAGGGAATAGCTTACTCTGATAACAAATAAAAAAGTTGACATAAATGTTAATTTATAAGGCTTAAATAGTGTAATATGTTATGGCCCACTCTGAAATAAATACCAAAATACTCTACTGGAAACAAATTTGACACAACCTCACCCTTTGATGCCTGAAGAATGTGTTTAATGAAATGCAGGCTATTCCCATATGTGAGAAAACCTGGAGTATTTTGCTAGCAGATCCTCCAGCTAAAAGAATAGCAAAGGAAAGAAGAAAATTCCCTGCTGCAATTTTAGTGCCAGTCATGTTGGGCTGGCTTCTCCATGAGCACTCTTTTTTATGACAGTTGAGATTCCTGCAAGTAGTGGTAATTACAGCCATCGTACCCATTTGTTTTGTCTCAACTATGGGATTGTCTGTCTCACAGGTCTTCATTTGTAGATAGTAGTGTCTTATGCGCCACAACAGCCTGAGAAAGGGCGAACAGAGAGTCTTCAGAGAAATTGGTCTGCTTCCGTTTATATTCAGTGAGAAACTGGACGTCATTTCACGCCATTTAGTCGAATCCTTGTGTCATCTTTGATAGTATAAGACTTGCGCAACTTCGTTTTGAGATCTTACAGATTCCCAAGGGTCCGTGTAACACTCCACAAAGAGCTTTTCAATTTAGTTGGCGTGAATTGGATATATGACATTTGCCTGATTTTTGAATTTTCATTTTTTATGATCATGTCAAAATTCGAAAATTATCTCATCAATGTCAATTTTCAATATTCGAATTCAAAAATTAAAAATTAATATTTGAAATGACTTTTCGAAATTTTGATTTTGTACTCGGAAAACGAACTACAGGAAAAATATCCTGTAGACAGGGGGAGGTGAAGATTAGGCGGACTGAGGGTATGTGGGTCCACTAACAACAACAACAATAAAAAACATAGAGGGAGGGGAGGCACCAAGAAGGTTGTTACTAAAACGAGTAACGCAGTAACGAGTAAACAGAGTAACCAGAAAACGAGTAACATGAATTTTTTTATACGTTGAAAAATCTGATTACGACTTTTAAAATCATGGGCCTTATTCACGCGGTAGCCATGTTGGATTGAACAATAGATTCCATCACGCGTAGCTTCAAATTCAAGCGCTTGAGAATGAATTTATGCTGGAGAAGCAAAGGTTTTTATTCTCATGAGAAAAAACATGGCCGCCGTGTGATATAGGCCCATTCAAATGATTATAAAACATTTACTAAGATTACTTACAAATAAAACAATTTCATACACGGGGATTCAGGAGACCCAAAGGGAATATTCCGTGGCCTGAGCTGTTGAGGCACTTCCTCTTTCATCATCGTACAAATTGGTCGAAAAGTCTTCCATGGTTTTCTCTCAAGGTTTACTATTATGTAATTACTTTTAATTACTTAATTCTACCTAGCCTGACATTTTAGCCATACAGTAGCGATAATTGAACTACAAAATATTGAGCCTAATGATGCAGAGCGTCTAATCATGTTTTATATAAAATAGCAGTTGTAAACCAAAGTCAAAACCTGGTTCTGACATAGAGAGATCAAAGTTAAAAGGAGTCCCTGAAAACCACGCGGTGAACACTAGGTACAACTCTCATTCTCCATCACACTATACAATTACTAGAACTCAAAAGAAAGTAATCGATTCTTCTAGACAACTACAAAGATATAAATTGCACTCGTTGAAGCCATCCGTTTCAAGATTTCAAGGTTTCAAGGTTTTTTTATTTCCCAGAATGAGAATTATACTTTACATCACTATTTTCTACTTTACATCACTATTTTAAAAAATTAACTGGGAGGAGCAGAAGAAAACAACCCAAAAGGGTTAAGAGAATATTTCTGCACCTTGAAACTATATAATACTTTCAAATAAGAACTTACAAGGGGGAAAGTAGCAAACTAAAATAGATTCAATACACATAAAAAGTTATGAATATTAAAGTGAAGCTTGAACTAAATTAAAGTGGGAAATAAAGTTACATTGAAGCAAAACCTAAATAGAATCTAAATTCTAAAGCAACAGATGTTTTTTAAGCTTATTTTTAAAGACTTTATGTGTTGAACTGGTTTTTATATTATGTGGTAAATCATTCCAGCTTGTGACCGCTGCATACTTAATACCAAACTTCCCATAATTTAGGTTTACTGGAGGGACAAATAGATTCTTATTTGATTTAGACCGCATATTGTAATTGTGAATCAATCTGTACCTTGAAAAAGGTTACCAAAAATATTTGGTAGATTGGAGTTTGAATGTTTGTAAGCTAGTTTACAGAGCTGAAATGTAGTTATTTCAAAAATATTTAGGATGTCAAGTTTTTTAAAAAGTGGTCTGCTGGGTGTTCTGAAGTTTGAAAACGTAATTACACGGAGAGATCGCTTTTGTAGAATGTGAATGGGTTTAATCCTTGATTTGTAGTTACTACCCCAAATCAAGGTGCCATAAGAAAGATACGGATATATGAAACTATAATAAAGATTTATTAGAGCTTCAAGAGAAAGATAGTGTCTGCATTTATAGAGAATTCCAATTGATTTTGCAATTTTTCTTGACACAAAAGAAATTTGAGGACTCCATGTAAGGTTCTCATCCAAAAGTACACCTAAGAATTTAGTATGTGACGTTTTATCAATATTTTGACCTTTTTTAAGGAACAACTGACCTTGAACACCACCAGCCACGATATTTCTAAGCCATTGCTGCGTTCCAAATAAGATATATTTTGTTTTTGACAAATTGACTGTGAGTTTATTGGCCTTAAACCAATCATTTAATGACAGTAGCTCCTTGTTTAGGATATTAGTAGCTTTTCTAAGGCATTTATTGTTGCATAGAAGATTCATATCATCAGCGTAGAGCAATAAGTGAATTGTTTTTGTGACAAATTGAGCATCATTCATGTATATCAAAAAAAGGATTGGACCGAGAATAGAACCTTGAGGAACCCCATAAGATATTCTTTTAAGGTTTGAATTAGTTCCATCGACACACACATATTGTTTACGATCTCTGAGATAGCTTTCAAACCAGCTTAAAGTATCACTACTAAGACTGTAATAGGAAAGCTTATCCAGCAAAATATCGTGACTGACAGTATCAAAGGCCTTTGAAAGATCAAGAAAGACACCCAAAGAAATACATCCATTATCAAAGGAATCTATTATTCTCTGAACAAAATCAAGAACTGCCAAAGTTGTATTTCGTTTTTTCCTAAAACCAAATTGATAATCAAACAAAAGGTGATTACACTCTAAATGATTTGTTAAACTTTCACATACAATTTTTTCAAAAATTTTTGAAAATGTCGGAAGTAACGTTATCGGTCAAAAATTAGATATTAAATCTTGATCACCATTTTTGAACAAAGGAATAACTTTAGCAATTTTCATTTCTTCATTGAATGTATTAGTCATTATAGATGTATTATAAATAAAAGAAAGTGGCTGACAAATGAATTCAGCACCTTTTTTTACGTATCTAATAGGTATTCCAGCAATACCAACAGCTTTCTGCTGGTCAAGACTATATAGTTTGTCCAGAACTATAAGATGAGAAATAATTGGCAAGCTGAGATTTGTAGCACAGCTTGGTATTTTCAGCCAATTTTTGTAGTTAGTTTGACAGTTACTAAACTTTTTAGCAAGAGAAGGTCCTACATTTGTGAAATAGGTATTAAATACATTGGCAATATCAAGAGACTTAGTACAACGTTTATTATTATAAACTATAGATGAAATACCTTTTGGTTGTGATTTTTTGTTGTTTAAGATTTCATTAATTGCCTTCCAAGTAGATCTTATGTTACCTTGTGCATTTTCCAATAATGATTTATAATATTCTGTTTTTGTAAATCGAATTAGATGATTTAGCCTATTACGATAATTACGGAACCTAGATATGTTCTTGGGAGTTGGATTCTTCAGTTTAGTTCTATACATCTTATTTTTCCTTTTTATTGATTTAATGATACCTGACGCTATCAAGGGATGAATTAAAGTATTAGAGTTGATACGAACTGTTTTTAACGGAAAGTGTTTATCATATAATTTGGTAACAGTTTCGATTAAATGTTTATATTGTATATTAACATTCTTGCTGTTATATATGATTGACCAATCAGCTGAAGATATATCCTGAACGAAATCTTCTTCGGCCGATTTTGAAAAGATTCGCTTAGTTATATTTTTGTGATAATTCTTAGCTTTAGAGCCATATTGAAGGAGGAACACAGGTAGATGATCAGATATACCTGTGTATAAGATACCAGGATGAGTGGTATCAACACTGTCAAGTGCATTTAAATAAATATTGTCTATTAAAGTGGCAGAAGCATCCGTTATTCTAGTTGGCCTCATAATTGAAGGAAAAAACAAGTATGATAACATATTATTAAAGAATGAAGAAGTTTCTTCGTATCTGATTTCAAAAGATCGATATTAAAATCACCTGCAATGTAGCATTTGTTACTTTTTTGTAAACCGTCTAGTAAGCTTGAGAGATATTTAGAGTAGGTATCTATATTTGTATTTGGCGGTTTATAAGTCACGCCAACAGTGATTTTTTCGTTATTACTTTCTAAATCGACAAATATTTTGAGTTTCATCACTGTTATAACTAACGTCATCGCGAGCCTTAACTATGTAACTGTTTTTAATGTACAGGGCAATGCCGCCACCTTTGGCATTTGGCCTGGTTAGGAAAACCGGAGTATGGTAGTTAGATAAGCTGAAGGAAGTAAGATCGTCATTATTTCCCAGCCATGTCTCAGATAGAGCTATTACGTCGAATTCAAAATCAAGAGAAGAAAGATAGCATTTAAGATCATCGAAATGTTTTCTTAAACTTCTTATGTTAAAATGTATCATAGAGAAATTAATACTTTTGCTTGTTAGTTTTTGAAAGCTGTCTTCAGTGTAATACTTACATTTGTTAGTCATTTCATCAATTTTGTTAAAGACTCGTTCATCCGGATCACAAAAATTATCAAGGAAATTAGCTTTGGATTTTGCGATATTATTGTCATCTCTAAAGGGATGAAAAGAAAGCGTGCAGAGGCGATCAAGCGATGAACTTGACCCATTTTGCAATTCAAACAGCAGTATTAAATTCATCATCATTTAGATGCATAAAAGGCAGGGCGTTCATGACACATTTTTGACATAAGAAACTGTCAACAAAACAATCAACTTCATTAGCCAACGAAGTCTTTTTTAAACACTTAAAGTGGGAGAAGCAACAACAATACGAGCATTGGACAACTATAGAGTTAGCATTAATTTGCTTACTGCAATAGAAACAGCATTTACGATAATTTTTTTCTAATACCATTTAAAGAAAAGAGAGAGAAAAAGAAAACATTTCTTAAGTTAAGAAACAGTGAGCTAATAAAGGTGTGCTTATTATTTATATAAGGAAAATATATAATATATGTGCTAGACTATAAGTTTGGTTTTAAGTTGATATTATAAGCATAGCTATTACGATAGATGATGTAAATATTATTAATATTAAAGTACAGTAAGCTACTTAGCTTAGTCCATATATCGACGCAGATAGCTGCAGCTCCATATCAAAGGTCGTAAGAGTGGTTCTCTCCTCTTGTCAAACAAATTGATCTTGCCTTGAAAAGCGCTAAGTTAACATGTACAAATTCAGCCATCATTGTTACCATCATCTCCAATCGTGCTTTGACTCTGTGCTAGACCTGGGTAATATCCAGCACTTACTCCCAAAAATCCAAAAGGCGCAGACGGCAACTGGCTTGGATAGCGACCTTTTATGACCAAACGATCAACATTAAAGAAGGCAATTTTCCTTCATTTCGAGCTTTTCGTAGTTCTTCTTGCTGTTCACTCCTCCTTTGAAGTACACATGCCGAGAAATCTTCGTTTATGAAGATTCCTGTACCTTTCAGCCTCTTGCTACACTTTAGGATCTGTTCTTTATCTTTGTAGTTGAGAAACTTTGCGACAATCTGTTTAGGTTTTCCACTTCTCGGTTTCCCAGTACGGTGAGCTCTTTCGATTACAATATTGTCAGCATCCAAACCCAACTTTGAATCAAGCAGGTCTTTGACTTTCTTTTCGGTTGTTTCCCAATTTTCAATTCGATCGTCCTGAATACCTGAAATTCTTACATTATTTCGCCTACTCTGATTCTCGAGATAATCCACTTTATCTTCCAGCTCTTCAAATTGTTTCTTCAATGTATTTAGATTGGTGTTCAAATCATCAACGGTTTTACCTTTGTCCTTGAGATCATCGATGTCACTTTGAGAGTACTCAAGACTGCTTTTGATTTCTTGAATAGCACGAGTTATTATATCTAAACGACTGTTGAAATCATTCATTAACATTTTTAGAAAGCTGTTGTAACAGTTTTCCTGAACTTTAAGAAGTTCCGTAACTACTTCTAAGGTAATTGGTGCAGAGCTTTTACTAACGTCCGCCATCTTTCCCGGTATTGTGTGTGAATGTTTGATCGATCTTTCTTCCAGTCTTTTTGAATTACGATGACCATATATACCATGATAGCTTAATTTAGATAAAAGGATTTGGTCGTCAATGGTCAAAGGCCTTTTTTGAATCTAGAAAAATGACAGCATTGATTTTACCGTTGTCAATATTATATGCCCAAGAATCTGTAGCTTCCAACAAAGTTGTTGCAGTTGAGTGAATAGCACGAAACCCTGATTGGTTTTGACATAGAATATCGTACTCTTCCAAATAGGCATATAATTGTTTGTAAACTATCCTTTCACACACCTCTGCCACTATTGGAATCACTGATATTGGACGGTAATTGTTAGCGTCCCTGCGGTTACCCTGTTTAAAAAGAGGGGTAACCCTAGCGTATTTGCAGTCATCTGGGAAAATCCCTAACTTAATAGATTGATTGAAAATATCACATAAAGGCACACAAATCAAATCAGCGCATTCTCTGATAAGCCTAGCAGATATTTTGTCAATGCCTGTTGCCTTTGATTTGTTTAGTTTATTTAAAGTTGAAAAGACTTTATTTGAATTAGTCGGTTGGAGCTCAAACCGTTTATCTGTACCATTAAGATATCTTTGATGGCTACCTGCCATCACAGTCTATCTCACTGGAAAGTTTTGGACCAATGTTAACAAAATGGTTATTAAATTCGTTTGATAGCTCCAATGGATTAGTTATCGATAATCCATTCACTTTTAGTGCCATCACTGACGTTTCCCAGATTTTCGGCAAGTTAGCTCGTTGACAGTTTGCCAGGTCTTTCGGGAATCGCTGGTGTACTCATTAAAGCTATTTTGGTAATACCTTTGTTTAGTTAATCGTATTTGCTTATTGACTATATTTCTTTGTTTCTTAAATAAAGCCCAATCATTGGGATCGTTGGTTCTACTAGCTTTGATTTGATAATGAGGAGGAGGAGGAGGACAAGGAGGAGGAAGATGATGATGATGATGATGATTTACACAGCCGGGCACGACAGAATGCTGAGACCGATATACCACTGTTTGCTGGAAAAGTACAACGTTCAAGAAAGCGATAATGGAAAGCCATGGTACCAACAAAGTATGCCATCAGCAGTACTTCGAAATGAAAAAGCCAAAAATATAATGGAATGTACCCTTTCAATTTGAGAAAGCTCCAGAAAACGGTGTGAATAAACCAGACATAGTTGTAAAAGATAAAGAAACAAGGCACAGTTTGTCAAGTTGGTGAAATGGCGGAGAGAACGGTTTAAAAAACAAGAAAAATACGCGGAACTACGTGCAGGCATCTAAAAAATGTGCAAAACCTAAAGTGCAAATCGGATTAACATAGTGTTTGACTTTCTTGCAGGACATCGCGAGCTAAGAAAATACCTTTTTGCGATTACAAATAGGGTTTTCCGATTGAGCGGAATTCCGGCCGAATTGGAATTTATTGTTCCAGTTAAGTGAATGAGAACAAAACCATAGCTAAAAATATTACAGATTCCAATTAGAGGGGTTAGAAGGGTTTATTTTATTTTATTTATTTATTTATTTTATTTCATAGTTTTTTTCATTGCGTTTTTTTCTAAGCCCTAGGAATTGGGGACGGGGGGTTACTTATATAGAATGATTAGCATATAAACTCCAAAAGTAAGCATACTAAAACTCAAAAAGTTCAGGTTTTAATTGTAATTCTGTGTACTTGTGTACTGGAGTTTTCTTTGTTACAACCATTGGCTGCGGACTAGAGTCTAACGACGAACTTGAAGTTTGAGTTTGCGAAGACCAATTCGAAGAACGGTGTGGAGATGGTACGAACTAGTGTATATTTTAAGATTTCCAGGTCATCTGAATGACTCGGAGACCTATTGGATGATTCCACAGTTGGGCATAGGACAATTTGCAATGCTAAGAGGAGCGAGGTTTGCTGCTGATGGTGGATATCCCGCTACTGTAGGACGGTCGTGCGAAACCAGCGGCAACGAAACGCTAATATGATTTTACAGTCTATTACAGTTAAGATCAAACATGCAATTGGGTTTTTAAAAATCTATCGAAGCACATCTAAAACATTTCGACACAAAAGGCTACTTCTTCCTTTTGTCGTGGCTACATGTGGATATCTATCAAACCATAGAAAGCTGGTTATCCAAAACGTTGTGCTATAAGTTAGAAAACAATAAATAAATAAATGCAATTAAAAAAAAAAAATGTATATCTTTATGATCTTTATGTCAGTCAGAAATAATGTTTTTAGAATTTCACCTTGTTAATCAGTTTTTTGAGACGACACCAGGTGATCTGATGGAATTATCCAATCAGATTGCGAATCGCATTTGCTGAAAAAGTATCAATCCCAATAGACCTTTGCGCGCCTTGAGAAGCAGAAAAAAACAAGGTATTTGTGGATCAATAATGATCAAGAGCATAACACATATAAGAATAGCTTGTAAATACTACACAATTTAAAATCAAAACATGTTTATTGTTATTAAAAATATTAATATACTAACATACACCAGGTGATTTGACGGAAATCGATTAGCCAACCAGATTGCGAATCGCATTTGCTGAAAAGCAATCAATCCCAATAGACCTCTGCGCGCCTCGAGAAGCAGAAAAAAACGAGATATGTGTGGATCGGTAATAATCAAGAAAATAACACGTATAAGAATAGCACGTAAATACTACACATTTTAAAATCAAAACATGTTTACTGTTATTAAAAATATTGATATGCTTACATACAACTTACTACTAAATAGCAATTTGAGCATATTATCAAGTGTTCAATCATTTTCGAAACAAAAAACTTTGTAAGGTTTACTTTGTTGGATAAACACTTACTTAAAATAAGCTTTTCTTGTAAGACTTGTACACAACTTGAAACATTACTATAGACTTCGCACTACATTTCAAGAGAATACATATTCAAATCCATCTCAAAACGAATTGGCGTCCTTCACGGCAATGTTTCGTGCAAGACTCTAGGCGTGCGGTCATGATAGGGATAGATTCTTTTTCAAGTCTGAAAATCTTGCGTTGCTCGCTTTCCATAAATACCTGGAACTGTCTTTTTTTCGTCAACTAGAAATTGAAATTCCTTCAGCAATTTCTTTAAACATTTTTATTAATCATTAAACAAATAAATTAATTACAAGTACATAAATTTGATGGTTTTTTTTTCTTAATTTTAAAAATCTGTACTTATAACTTTTTTACTTTTTGAGATATTGAACATTATTTACGAGATTCAAAAACAAAATTGACAAAAAGAAGAAAAAAGAAAACAGAAAGAGAAAAGAAAATATCTTGCCTTTTACCTTATTTCAAGGCCTTTTAATGATTTTTTCCCATTTTCTTAGATGTTTTTGTGTCTTATTTTTTGATTTTGCTATCTTGCTCTCTATATTTTCATAATGTTTTAAAATATTTTTCTCTCGCTTTATAGATCGTTTTCACGTGTCGTCATCAATTTCCGGTCGCCATATTGGTGTACCTCGATAGCGTGACTATGCAAAAACATGTGTGTAACAATCATGCCATGACTAGCGAAGTGCTCTGAATAATATGGAATATGTTGCCGGTGAATAGGAAAAAAAAGAGTTTAGCGAAAATTTATCTTCAATACCTCTATCTGAGTATGCCAAGAAGCTGGAAACTCGAGTGAAACGGCGTTATCTTGATAAAATTTCGTCGATTGGAATCGACCCCGTGTTAGTTGACAGCAACCTTTTTGAGCCGGACTGTTTACCTCCAGTAGAATCTACAGATCTGCTATTTTATCTCGTCCTAGAAACAAGTTTCTACACAAACCAACAGTTTAAAGCTTTTCGTAGTCTGGAAGCTTATAATCAGATGGTCTCCGGATTTATTGCAAGCGTAGAAGGCCACATCATTTCTGACAAGTTTGTTGTTGTCGCGAAGGTGAGACATTCTCAGCGAATGAACGATGCTCTGATCCCAGTATGGATAATCACAGAAAAACAGGGGAACATAATTTCTTGTCACTGTTTAGGTTGTAAAGCTGGTCTTGGTGAGTCGTGTTCTCACGTAGCTAGCGTACTATTTTACCTAGAAGCCTGGACGAAAATAAACGGCAAGTTATCCTGTACCCAAGTAAAGTGCACGTGGATTTTGCCAACCTACGTGAAACAAGTTGATTATGCTAGAGTACGAGATATCAATTTTACTTCTGCACGAAAAATGAAGACGGACTTAGAGAAAAAAATCGATTATCATAACGATATTCCCAGTCAAAGCAAGTCAACACAAGTTTTAGGAACATTAAAGTCTTCTTCAAAAGAATGCAAAGCTCCTACAGAACCGGAAATGGATGCTTTCTACGCGGAAATCAACAAGAGTCAAAACAAGGCCGTGGTTCTAAGCTTGATTTCTCCATACTCAAGTAGCTTTGTGCTGAAAAGCAGATCTGTTCCAACAGTAAATGATCTTTGTAAAAAGGAATACTTAGATCTATCATATCCAGAGCTTATAAAGGTCTGTCAAGGCATAAAGATTGAAATTTCAAAAAATCACATAGAACAAATTGAGAGAGATACCTTAAAACAGTCAAAAGGACATAACTTTTTCAAACACAGAGCTGGAAGAATTGGAGCTTCTCAAAGTAAGGCTGCATGCCACTCAGATCCTGCTTTGCCCTCCCTGTCTCTAATACAATCAATTTGTTACCCAGAGCTAGCCAAGTTTACCACTAAAGCCACTGTTCATGGTTGTAAACATGAGGAAGATGCTATCAAGGCCTATGAACAAATAATGAAAGGGAAGCACACCAATTTCAAGGTTCAGAAGTGTGGTCTGTTTATCAATGAAGCTTATCCATATATACATGCGACACCTGACTTCTTATGTTCTTGCGACTGTTGTGGAGAAGGATGTAGGGAGGTGAAATGCCCTTTTTGCATTGAGGACTGTGACTTTAATAGCTATCTATCAAAGTCATCATGTTGTCTACTAAAAGATAACAATGAAATGTTTACCCTTAAGCATGATCACCAGTATTACTATCAAGTCCAGCAGCAGCTGTTTACTTTACACAAAGATTACTGTGACTTTGTTGTATGTGCATTTGGAGATGATGGGAGTACGACACTTGTCCAGCCGAGAATATTCCCAGACAAAGAACACTGGGAAATTGCATTGCCAAAGCTCACCACTTTTTGGAGAACCTGTGTCTTACCTGAAGTGCTTGGAAAATGGTCCACTAGAAGGCATACTTCAAAAAGAAGTGAGCCAACAGCAAGTGGGGCTATTTGCTTTTGTAGAACTGCCCAAGATAGATCATGTGTCTGTTGTGCCAACCCCATGTGCCCAATCAGTACATTTTATCTTTCATGCTTGGGACTGACAACCACACCCAAAACATGGTACTGCCCAAATTGCAGATTGTTACCTGAATTCAAAAACTCTAAAGGCAAGTCCCAATCAAGCAAGAAAAAAATAGCATCTTCTAAAGCCTTGGCCCTGGATGATATCTGTATATGCAAGAGCAAGGCAAAGAATACAGATAAGCTTATTGAGTGCCATAACCCTGTGTGCAAAAATGGAACATTTTTTCACTTGGCCTGTTTAAGCCTTAAACGTATGCCAAACAATGCTAATTCCACATGGTTATGCCCAGATTGTAAAAAGAATCAAGCACAATCTAATAAGAAAAAAGGAAGTGGAAGTGTCAAGTTTGTCAAACAAATCCAAGGAACCAACAGCAGTGTCAGTGACAAACAAAAGCCACTTGGAAAGCTTACACAGTCAGAGTTTGACCTTATTGCATCTCCAACAGGATGGTTAGACTGTTCTGTGATCCAAGAAGCACATGTACTGCTTATGAAAGTCAACAGCAATGTAAGTGGTTTCCAAAGACCAACCCTTGGTCCTGTCAGACAGTTCAGTGTTGTTACTGGTGATTTCATTCAGATAGTGCATTTGAATAACAATCACTGGGCATGCTTAACATCTATTGGCTGTCTTCCTGGGTATGTTAACCTGTTAGACAGCATGACATCACCAATTTCGCAAGAGATAATCGAGCTCACGAAGAATTTGCTTGGTCCAAATTTCAAGAATATCACTCATATACCTGTGCAACAACAGCAAAATGGGAGTGATTGTGGTGTGTTTGCCATTGCATATGCCACATGCCTAGCCTATGGTAAAACTCCAGTTGTGAAGTTCATCATTCCAAGGATGCGGCCACATTTGCTGAGTTGTCTTAAAGCTGGTCATTTGACACTTTTCCCTACCACTTGAACTTCTTGAGGCATTTATTTTGGAATAAAAATTATTGCCTATTTCTTTAATTTCATGAGACATTTATCTCTAAAGGTTTAACTATAAGAGTTAATTATGAAATACAATGACCTAAAAAAGTTAGTGTTCATGCTATTAGAAAATTTCAAAAAAGCATATGTACATGTCATGATACTTAATCATATACAAAGATTTCTAAAGATAGATTGTGTTGGAGTTGCGATGAAAGTGTGCATGCCTAATTCAAACTTTCACATGCCTACATGTATTTCACATTTCCATCACAACTTCAGTGATCCGCCTTAGCTTGACCACATTAGTTTTATCCCACGAAAACATATTGATAAAATTTTCAATAAAACTCAGCCCTCCATACTCAACTGAAACACGCTGTATGTTAACATTTTAAAAAGTATTATGTGTAGTAATGCATCAGGGGTAATAGTAACATTTGCTGCATTAATTTACAGAGAAATGATTGTGAGCCCCAATTCTCATTCAAAACATGTTACATTGTCTAAGAACAATGGCTCACAATGTATTTCTCTGGTTTTAATCAATCAAATGCAACTATTCCAGGGCACAAGTTTACAAGAGCAGCACATACATTAATTATACGGTCAATCATTGGTTTTGAATCTTCGTTGGAATCATTAGGGTTGCACTGAAGGAAATCTATGGGTAGAATGCCAGAAAATATTGTGTACTTTCGCCGAAGAAGTCCAATGACTCTCTCCACATGAATACGTACATTAGCAATGCCACGTGTTTGCTCCACATCAACAGGATCAAGTTGGTCTTTTCCCCTGGTGAACGCAGGGATGGCAAGCTGTGCACGGTGAAACATTAGGCTTTCTTGAATAGTGAAGCCTCTGTCTGCAAGGACTAGATCTCCAGCTACTAGCATCTTCATTAAACCACAGTTCTCTGTCAGGAACTTGTCAGAAGTTCTTCCTCCCCAGGCTTTTGAAACAAAGGAGATACTTCCTTGTGGTGAAATGCCAATGAGTATTTTCACTGTATTGTGGTGCTTATAAGAAGAAAAAGTTTGTGCACGGGCATAAAGGTTTGAAGGTCTGTTAATAAAGACCTCAAAACAGTCAATGATAACAGTGGTTTTGTTACCAAAGGAAAAGTGAAAACTTTGGGGCATGGTACGGTGCAAATCTTCCCTTTCTGGCCAGTGGATTAATGGTTGTAATCTTATATCCAAAGCTACCATCCAGGAAGAAAAAATTCTTGAGACTGTAGATAAAGACACCGAAAATCGATAGCTTAGATCTTGAAATGGCATGTTAAGTTTGAGTTTCATCAGTGTCATGGCAAATTCTTGAAACTGTGTCAGGCTTTGAGTCCTTCGGCTTACGTGTGGTGAAACGAGTTTAAAAACTGTGTTTAATATATCAAAAGAGGGTAATCCAGTGTAGAAGGAGACTTTGTCATCATTATTTTCAAAGTCATAACAGTCAAATGGCTTATTATCGTCCAGCTTAAGAGACTCGAAAAGATATTCAAACTCATCGGTTTGTGTACCTGCTTGGGAGATTTTTGCTTCCTCTGTCTGAGTGGCAGCATCCTTTTGTTCTGAATCATCTTCTTCTGGTGTACAGAAGTCAATATTCAAAACTTCAGTACCTGGTTCATTCAGTTTCTTTCGCTTTGCCAACAGCTCTTCGTCACTAGTGTGTTCAGTGTCAAACGGCAAAGACCTCTTTTGCTCGCGATTTCTCGCTCTCTCGCTTCTCTTTGCCGCTGTTTCCAGATTTGAACGCTGCTTTTTCTTGTGTCCTAATTGAAGAGTTGGAACCCAGTCTATGTTGTATTTATCCCAAGGTTTCGCAGCCCTTCCACTTACGAAGTGTTTGCCACATACTCGATCATTCTCGATAATCGCCTCCGTCAGATCATCTCGGCTTATAGCTGTGATCCACCTCGATTGCCTTTCTTCTGACAAATATTTAGCTTCTTCCCCTTGACTAGTAACCATAGAAGGTACTCTTGCAAAATAAACTCCTTTATCTCTTCCACTTTTCGATGCGCAGCCAACAATCATACATAAAACCATCTTCACACTCAAGACGCTCTTGGTTTGTTTACACTTTTGGTACACCAATATGGCGGCTAGCAACGGTTGTCAAGTGATTTGGTCACGTGCGTGAAAACGATCTATACAGTGACATCTTATATATCAAAATTATAAAATTAATTGTAATATCGTCTACTCCCTATATTATATTGAATTTACTAGAGACAGGTAACTGCCACCCTATTCACACGATCTAAATGGCTAATACCCAGCTAAACTAAATTTAGATCAATGGGTCGAAGCCGTCTTAAATGATCATCTAAGTCATCTGAGCAACTAATTACATATTCATATACAAATTGACCAATCAAATCTCCGCGTTGTCTGTGGACTAGAAGAGACAAAGTCCAGGTTTGATTCTCGCTACTACACTGTATTATAAATCGATGTATCATGGCCGAAAGCAATACAAGTAGAAATCGCAAAAGAACATACAACAAAATTAACGATGTTCAGAGATCAAAGCTACAGGAGTTTTATGATGACGGCATGAAAACATGCGCTTCCGTTAATCGCGACAAAATCGATAAGGCAGCCGAAGAAACAGGACTTAGTATTGAGCAAGTCAAGGTGAGTTATTTTACTTTGTTCAAGTCTTAAATTAGGCATTTAAACTGATTTTATTCCCAACATTTCATAGCTATATCATTGTATTTGTAATCGATTCCATCCCTTACTTAGTTTACTGTATGAAACAAAGTCATTTTTCCTGAAGGTACGGGTCAATTGTTAAGCTGAATAATAATGGCACGTGGGGATATACGCCAAACTGACCTCAAAACAAAGCGTATTTTGATACACTAGCAAATTTTCCTTTAACAATTGTTGTTCCTATAAAAGAGTACCATGTTGATAAAAATCTGGCAAAGAGTAAAAAAAGTTGTCGAGTTTGGAATCTTCAACAATCTTCAACGATCATCTGGCTCGTACTGAAGCAGTCGAAAGCCAATAAAACAAAAAATCTCTTTTCTTAAAAATAACAAAACAGCTAAATGCGAGGGAGGAATTCGAAATACGAGCATGTAAAAGAAGAAATGTCTTTTAATGTAACTTATTACCTGGTGAAAATGGGGGGAGGAGGGGGAGGGAAAAGGTATATATGCAATCTGAGTAGTTTTTAATGAATTTAAATATATCATACTTGTAGAAGTGGATTGGAAATGCCAGACAAAAGGAAAAGATTAGTACTGGGAGCCAGCCAGCTCCAAAGCCAATCAAGATACCCACTGGATCACGTGGCTCACATTCCTATAACATGTTTTGTGTAGAATATTTCAAGTCAGGTCAGTACTCAACAGCTTACTAGCCTATGATACTTGTGAATAATATCAATGAAACATTTGTGACAAGCAGTAGTGTGTTATTGAAAACAAGAAGCATGAAAAAGTGCATGCATGATTCTTAACATGCATTTTGAACTAGCAGCCAAAAGAAAGATTTTGGTCTCAGCCATCATTGCCAACAATGCATAGTAAAACAGTGGTAAAACAAAGGATTGTACACAGTCACGCTTGAAAAAAAAGTGAACAAAGACCTATAACAAAAGGGTTTCCTAACCATTCCCTTCTAACTATGGCCAGGAATTTAAAAGCTAGACAAAAGGAATAATTGGGTTTTATCTTCACAAAACGATTGCCAATTTTATTGCCCACATATTGCCATATTGTCCTATTGTTTCAAGGTGAATAATTGACAATTATACCGAAAGTCCACATGCATGGTGTAGTAGTCAATAGCACCTGAGGCCAATGTCTGAATGGGCTTTTATATCACACATGTAGACCATGTGAGTGTATTTTTGAGATCTAATAGTTTTAGTACAAATCTACTAATCTGTCCTGAATACAATGCTGCAAGCAATATTGAATTTAGCTAGTTTTAAAGAGAAGATGCAATTAAATAATAGTAATATAAGTAGTATAGCTAAACATTCCAGGCGTGTATTTCAATAATACACATAAACCTTAATTAATTATAAATATTATTAACTTTTCTTTAGATGAATGCAGGAAAATGTCTTTGCCTGAAAAGAATAAAGAAGCATCCAAAAAGTGGAAGGAAATGACTTCTGCAGAGAAAGAGAAATATAAACTCAATGCAGACAGTTTAAAGTCTCCAGATGTTTCAGAGCTAATCGAGGCTCAAAAATCAAAGCTAATATCTGTTCACAGAAAAAATCTCCTCAGAGAGGCATGTAATAAGGTTTCAGTAATTACATAATGAATTTCAGACCGCAAAGTCCTGTAAACAGTATTATAAGTCACCTCTTGACTGATAATCAAAATTACATGAACGTCAGAAAAATTAATAACTTACATGTACAGATGTTTGGCTGAATATAAATAGAAGTAGATTTCTTATTTTAGTCTTTTGGATGAAGTAACATTCAAGATTGCATTAAGATTTTTTATTTACAATCAAAATTCTTCTGCGGCCCAAATCCTTTTTTAACTCGTGGATACGCGAAGCGTAGAAACGAGTTATTGTGAGGGGTCTGAATATGCAAATGTGTCACTCGCTCACTCACTCGCTTACTCGCTCACTAAGATGTTAGCAGATCGATAATTAAACGTTTAGCGATCGTCTTACGTCATTTGATTACTAATGTTACACGACACTAGCAAGCACAAAGCTCTTATACCATATAGATTACTTTGTTATTTTATATGAGGAAACGAAATGCTGATGTTCCATGTGGGATCAGTTTCTAGCACTTGTAGACGCCGTGGGGGCCCACTGTTCATGTGCACACTCGCATATAGTTTTATCTTCGAATTATTCATATTAAAAGAATCAAGGAAAGATGCAAGTTGAAGTAAAATTATACGATTAACACCTGAAATAAAATTTCAATGACTTAGACCTTTTTTTCTAATGTATTTTAAAAAGTAAACAAACACGCTTATTAGGTACAACGTGATTTTTCAGAAGACTCGTAGATCGAGCCGGTTATCGAAAAAAGTTATTTTAATTAGAACTCAAGAAGAGAGTCTGATTTCAAGCTCTGGAGGACTTTATTCTCCATACAGACAGCTCAAAGTCACGGCGGTATTCAGGAATAAAATCTCACAAACTCGATCGAGCGAAGTTTTAATATTACTGATCAACAGTTGTATTTACTAAGTGACTTCTTAAGAAAATAATCAATGTAGATGTACGTAGATCGTAAAAAATAGTAAAAGACGAAAAAAAGAACAATTCCAATGGAGTTTTGAAGGAAGTTCGGCCAGTTTTGTCATTTAAATAAGCCGTTCAGAATAAAAAGTAGATTGATCGCCACGCATTACAAGATTACAAACAGCCGAAGCAATGCTCAGATTGTATGTTGAAATATGCGAAGGTCTAAACGAGAATTCGTTCCAATAAATAATCATTAATTTACCGACTTGGATGAAGACGAAATAAATAGCATTTCTAAATGTATTTCTATAAAATACTTGCTTAGTTCACAGTGTAAATAAATAGTTTCATTTGAAGTAGGAGCCGTGACCCCTGAAGGTCAAGATAAACAGTAATGTAAATCAACACGCATAACGCAACGCTTTATGTTGATCGTCCCGATTGTATCATAAACGGTCGATTATCTTGTATATTCAGTTTTGAGCTCGTAGGTCGAATGATTCCTGGAATAAACACACAGCCCGCTTTGAAACTGAAAACAGAGAAAGCGTTTTCAAATATATCTTCTTCCAATTGTACTCGATCTATACTTGACTCAGTTGACTCTATCGCGAAGTCGTAGTCGAAGTCGTCTTTCGTATTAATTGAAGTTCAGACAATTTTCAATTCCAAACTCAACAAACTAGCGAAGAACTAGATGCTAAAAGGAAAATAATAAGGACGATTACTCATCTTACTAGATAAATTGAGCATTCAAAATATTAAATCGAGCGAAATATTTGGAATCCGTTTAAGAATGTCAACAAGCATAAAGGGGGCACAGGAAGACCAATCTTCGAAAAGTGCAACAAGTATCCACGAGTTCGCCAAAGGGCGTTTGATTTGGTAACCTCAGCATACTGTAGAAACACTTTTTTGTGTGTAATATTTCAGATAATGTTTCTCGAAGACATGGGATGTGAGTCTTCCATTGTTTTTAAAGACACTTCTGGCCAGGTTTACAACTTTGGATCAAGTGCAGGATTGTCTTTTCTGTCCCTAAATCCTGAGATTAACATCAAATTCAGAGATCACTTTGGTAGGTATAAATTTAAAACGACTGTATCCATACTTCCTTCAAATCTTAACAAAATTACCCTCAATTTGGGTACTTCCTCAAAAACATCACACACTTATTCATTAGTTGTCATAGTAACCACAAAAAACAATGTAGCTAGAGCTGTGTAGGTATATATAAAAGAAAGTTTACCAACAGTTTATTTCCAAAATTTATAGCTTGGTAATTTAAAGCTCGGTCAATAACATCATTGGATATCCAAAAGTGTTTGGAATATATATGTTTTCCTATACATTTTGATAGTTACATGGTTTCCATTAAGCATGTTTGTTTTAGTCATAGACCACACAATCCTGTGTTATATATCTATCTAGGTATAGTAAACCTATACTTATTTAATACATTTCATTTGTCCTTTAGTATGTAGTGATGAGAGATACACATACAAAAATGTTCAGGAGCTATTTAATTCTAAATACAGTAAGTGAAAAAGTATTGATAATTCATGGTATTACTGTTTAATCATATTACAATTTCCTTAAGATACTGTATTGAAGAATGGGGTGAAACCTTACTATCAATATGCGAAAGTTGAAAACAAAACATTGCCTTAATAGCCCACTTCCGAGATATGCTTCCCTTATCGCGCACAAAGGTTTCAGTATGAGGCTACATGGGAAATGCTCAGTTATTCGTAACAGGTGGTAAGGATTAATTTAATTTAGCACGTAGCCTCATACTGAAACCTTTGTGCGTGACAAGCAAAGCATATCTCATATCATGGATTGTGAATAGGGACAAACGGGTATGTGTAGGGATCATCATGCTCTTGGAGTAATCTCATTATTTTCCTTTACAGGTGAAGCAATACATAAGCCAGGCAGCAGAGTTCCATATCTGCATGGGGGATTTACTGTAAAGGCCTTTCCATTATGGCATGAATCAGCTAAAAGCTATAATGGAAAACAAAGAAAAAATAAAGTTCGTGATTCAAGCAAAGGACAATCCTGAAAGAAGTAATAGCAGGACTGTTAATTCAACTGCAACTCATCATGATACGTCAGGAATGGTTGCCCTCCTATCCAAGGTGGTAGAGAGACAAAGTGCTGATAGAGTGGTGAGAATGTCCAGCAAAATATCAGAAGAGGAACTAGAAGTAGCAGAATTATTTCTTGACCAAGATGAAAGACTACTGCTGAGTGAATGCTCCAATTTCTTTGATGATGATGCCTGGCTTGCTGTTGGTGCCAATATTCAGCACTCCTCTGAAACTCAAGGGATCATTTTACCAGTTTGTACTGAGTCAGAGGATGAGTATTTTTGGCTCTTTTACACTGTGCAGAATCCATCTAAACTAGTGAAAGCTTCTAATAATCATAAGCTGAAAGGCTACTGGTTTGATCTTCAAGACAAATCTCAGTACAAGCTCCTTCACAATCACCAGGACTCTCTTATCATTGCCAATTTAATTAGGAATGGAGCACTTGGGCCATTGTATTTTTTACACAAGATGGAAATTGCTGATAACCAGTATTTTAATGTTCCCGAGATATTCAACAATGCAATTATTGCTGCATTAAAGCAAGCATAAATCAATACTTTTTTAATACCAGAAAACACAACAAAAACATAATGAGGTACTAAGGCGTTTTGCAAAATCAAACCAAATCTAGCTGTTTTTTGATCATTATCAATCATTTTAGCATCCCAGCTAACTGTGGCCACCCAACTTATTTTTTACCAATGCGGTTGAATCCTTTACCGCCAAGTTTTTCCATCAATTAAGAATTATCTTTAAGAAAGTGTCCAAAAGGGAACATTGCTGTTGGTGAAAATGGTGTTGCATGTTGCTTGGTAAGCTGGAAATGTCTGGTATTTATAGGTAAATTGTGCCAGCAAAGAAGGAAATATACTGGAAAAATTAATTAGTAAAATGTTATGGTTATGACCTTTTGCTGATTGTATTCACATCACCCATGCATAGTACATTTTGGGCCAGGAATGCAACATGTAACAAAACCTTCAATAACCTTATCGATGTATAAACAAAAATTTTTTCAATAAATTTAACTATATTTTCAATATTAATAATTATATAGAGGATATTACATGAGCGCGCGGAGATACGAGTTTTATCTTCGAGTGTTCAATTGATATTTAAATTGAACACGAGAAAATAAAATTTGTATCTCCAAGCGGCCATGTAATGTTCTGTTTATTATATAGATACCGATGAAACTTAAATAAAATAAAAGCTCAAAAATTCTTTATTAAAATAGTGTTACTATGTCAACAGCGATATCTTCACGTGTGAAAGATATGGTATCTTCCACTGGTGAAAGATATCAAGTTTTCGACACTAGAGAAAACCTGGTATTTCATCGATATCTATATAATAAATTGTAATATACTCTAATTCAACATTTTTTGTTAATCAGTGATAGGTACTTTTTAGAACCCTTCTTAATTGCGTGGACTTTTGGCAAGTGGTAATCATAACGTCGTCCAACCCATGTACATCCCTTCAGTGGGCAACATATCATAGACCTTTTTTTACTGCTGCAAAAGATATACAAAAAATGCAACTCCTCCGGGATTGCCTAGTGAAGGAAGTGCTAGAATATTGCGGATGCAATTTATCAATCAGCATAGCTGCTTCAGTTTTGCGCTCTCTGGTCTTTCTGGTCATTGTTTTTTGTTCACCGCATTGCTTTACATGCGATTTGCGCCAAGCCACAAAGGACCCTACTTCTACGAACCCAGAATGTGTTGGAAAGTCCTTCCAGGGTTTGGGATTGTTCACCAGGATGCGTGTAACTGTGTACACAGCCCATCCACGCTTAAGCTTGCGTCCATGGGCATGATTCCTTTTTGGCGAGCAGTTGCCCTCGGCCACGGCTTGGCCTTTGTCATTGTACAGTTCATACAAGATGCCTGGAAAAAATTATTTGCACTGCAAAAATTAGAGTTCGTGAAGCTGGAGTTCAATCGTCAGTTATATAATGAACCAAAGATCTGGCAGAGGATTGACCGGATTGACCCAGAATTGAAACAGAAATAAAATAAGCCCTTTTCACTGGTAACAACCATTTCTCATATAAATACGTTAAAATAAGTAAATATTGGGATACTTAAGCCTGCGGCCTCGTGGTTTTAAATTTGAAAAACACTCCTGCTCATTTATTAAACATTACTTTTAAAAAACTTATCATAAGGTTGAAGCCTCTTTTCTGCTCCTGCTGTCCAGGCTTGTAATTTTGCAGCGGAGACTCACTTTTAACGATGCCTCGGTGCACTCATTGAAGTGCACTTTTGTGAAATCTGCAAAAAAGGAAATCCAAATAATGGTGAATACATTGCTAACAGAAAGTGAATTAAGTGCTGCGAGCAATTTAAAAGAAGTCTTTTTCCAGTACTTATAGATGTCTATAGTCGAGTATGTAGAGAAGATTAGACAAATGTTTCAACTAAAAAAATGAGTTGGACAGTGCTTGTCAATGTCATAAAATAGGAAACTATTCTGCAAAACATTTTGTCTTAAATCGATATTTCAGAAAAGTTTTATCAATTTATAGGCTAGAAAGTGCTAGAGATCGTGCAATGCTGCCTCTAGTTTGAACTCAAAATATTTTACATAATGTCTGCAGTTGATGAGCTTAATTTAATGACTTCAACATATGAAGCAAATGAAAGTTAAATTTGGGGAAGAAAGATTCCCCTGGAAGAACAAAAGTTATTAGGGTGAACCCATGGGTAGAATTGTACCAAAGCAAGCCTAAAGCCATCCTACCCATCTACATCGACTTTGCGAGAGGAGTGACCGGATTCACTGGAATTAATGGGGTGAACTCATGGGTACAATTGGTCCAAACGATCTCTAAATTCCTTCTACTTATATCCACTGAGTTCCAAGGAGATTCCCCTGGAAGAACAAAAGTTATTAGGGTGAACCCATGGGTAGAACTGTACCAAAGCAAGCCTAAAGCCATCCTACCCATCTACATCGACTTTGCGAGAGGATTGACCGGATTCACTGGAATTAATGGGGTGAACTTATCGGTACAATTGGTGCAAACCATCTCTAAAGTCTTACTACTAATATCCACTGAGTTGCTAAGAGATTTTCCTGGAAGTAAAAGAGTTATTAAGGTGAACTCATGGGTAGAATTGGTCCAAACCATCTCTAAAGTTCTTCTACTCATATCCACCGAGTTCCCTGGAAGAAAAAACGTTATTAGGGTGAACCCATGGGTAGAATTGTACCAAAGCACGCCCAAAGCCATCCTACCCATCTACATTGACTTTGCGAGAGGATTGACCACAGGTAGCCCAAGCTTGGTTTCTGTGGTGTCCTGCTATAAGGAAATGTATGGAGATTCATCAAAAATTTCAATAAAATCATTGAAACAAGAAATAAAGCCTCGACATTTTACTCGATCATTGAGAAATAGCACTTCTTTTGAACTGCGTGGTTATTTTTTGAATTTAGCCCGTTTTAAGATTTTTTTCCCCACCAGTAAGAAATAAGAGAAGGTTGGAAACTCGAGTCCCAAAAGCGAACCATCACGAGTCTTTGAAACCTCGTACGTCTTTGAATTTCCTTTCCAGCGCCAAATTTTAGTCATGACCCTTCTCTCACATCTCTGTAGAACCGAGAAAGTCGCATTAGAGATTAGTCTTCGCGTCTTTAAGCCATGAAATTTGCCTGTATTCACATACTACCTCGCTTGTTCTGACCCGTACTTGGAGCTCACTGTACACCAATTCAACGGATTTCTTTCGGCAATCGACCCGAGGTCACGCCGGAAGAAATACTTTTGTATCTTAGGCCGTTAAAAATTACACTCACCATAATTTCGAAGAAAGATTATAAAGTTATAGATTATAAGTTAAACACTTTTGTATCTTAGGCCGTCAAAAAATACAGTACCCGATTTCGAAGAAAGACTATATCCAAATCCAACCCAAAAAATGGATATGAGTAGAAGGACTTTAGAGATGGTTAGGACCAATTCTACCCATGAGTTCACCCCATTAATTCCGATGTAGTTGGGTAGGATGGCTTTAAGCTTGCTTTGGTACAATTCTACCCATGGGTTCACCCTAATAACTTTTTTCTTTCAAGGGAATCTCCTTGGAACTCAGTGGATATGAGTAGAAGGACTTTAGAGATGGTTTCGACCAACTCTACCCATGAGTTCACCCCATTAATTCGGGAAAATCCGGTCAATCCTCTCGCAAAGTCAATGTAGATGGGTAGGATGGCTTTGGGCGTGCTTTGGTACAATTTACCCATGGGTTCACCCTAATAACTTTTTTTTTCAGGAGAATCTCCTTGGAACTCGGTTTCTTTTTTCTGAGATAGGATTTTGTTATTTATGAGAATTTTAGGGTTAAAGTTGACTTTTTTCCTATCAGAAAAAAGTCAACTTTAACCCTAAAATTCTCATAAATAACAAAATCCTATCTCAGAAAAAAGAAACTAAATACCTTGGTGTTATTTTAGATTGTCATTTGAATTGAAAAAGCCATATTCATGAAATATCAAAAAAAGTTGCTAGAGGTATTGGCATCTTATTTCGTATAAGACATTTTGTTAATACCACTATCCTAGTCCAACTATATTATTCACTAATTTATCCCCACGTAACTTATGGTATAATCATGTGGGGTAACACTTACAAAACCACAATTCGACCTCTCCTAATTCTCTCCCATATATGCGTTATATAGGTATGTGCCCCCCCCAATAGGGTATGGTTTTACAACTGTTCAATCCTTAAATGGGGTACGATTTTTTATTTTTATCAGTCAACTTCACATAATGATTGTGAATAACGCTACTCTGGTAGTCCCTAATATAGGCTACACAAACAATAACATGAAAAACAATGAACTTTGAGTCAGTCAATAAACTCTGTGTCAAGTGGACGTATTTGGCATTCGTATATTTCAATTACAATCCTTGGAAAGGGTATGAATTTTCCAATTTTTTATCCTTAAATAGGGTAAGGGTTTCGACATCCAAAGTAAAAAGTAACTTTTTTTACTTTGGACCAATTCTTCCCATGGGTTCACCCTAAAAATTATTTACTCTGCGTATGTGAGTACATCTCTTTGCTGATGATTCAAATCTGTTCTACTCTGACAAAAGTCTTATACTTCTTGAAACTACTATTAACCAAGAATTAATTAAAGTGAATGATAAGATATCTGGATAGGTGGCTTGCTTTCTTCATAAAAGTCACACGGGAGCTATTTTCACGACACTTGATGCCGGACTAATTCATACATGTATGTAATTGAAGTAATTTGGAAAACAAAAAACCTCACTGTGGCATTTTGAATTATGAAATAAAAATACATACATACCTAGCAGATGTATGCATAGCTAAATTAGGGGAAAAGTTTAAAGAATACCTTCTTTTCCTTCCTCCATCTTATCAATGTCAATGTCATGAATGCTATCCTTAAATTATTGCATTGCACAAATGATCATGTAACAGAGACATAAACCATAGACAGAAAAAAAACCCTAGAAAATCCTTTTAAAAAAATTAGATAGTACAACTCTATACAACTACCAAATAGAATAGCTACATGTATATTAATGACTTTTAAACAGCTTCTCTTTGAAATTTCAAATGTTTCTTGGTGTCCCCAAATGTTCCCCCAGGAGATAAATTACTGTGAGGTGTCATATTGGAGGTTATTTTTAGATAGTCTTTACTTACAAATATCAAAATGTGATTGTGGACGGGTTGGAAATAGAGTTGCACGTAGGAAGTATAGGTAATGAAATACAAAGTCATGTCACATCACTCATCATTTGTTGAGTAATTAAAAACAATTTTTTAATTCATTTTTATCTTTCTTCTATATTTAAGTTTATATCAATTCTAGAAGAGTATGATGCATGAATGTAGAGATTTCAGACTCAAAGGGCATGGTTAAGGAACTAAAAAATTGATGCAAGTAATGTCTTTCAATCTGTCATTTATCTCTTCACTTATTCATATATTTTGGTTTCATAAAGTTTTAACTTTTTGTGATGCTTAAGCTTATATTATAAAGGACTTACTTCTTTTCCTTTTCCTGATTGCCTTGTTCCCTTTTCTGATTCTTTTCTTTCTTAAGTTCCTCTATTTGACTTTTACTGAGTTTATGTTCATGCCTCATGTGGTTTGAAATATTATTATATTCCTTTTTGCAAATCTAGAAATAAAGTGAATAAATAATCCAAGGTCAAAAACGTTTAAGACCCCTAAAATGTGAAGGCACGAGAATGACAGCTGTATATTTCTGACCTATTCCCCAGTTAACACCTATTAAGATGGATCTGCTATAATTATAATTTAAAGAAATGACTATTTATCGCCAAACTGATATAGAATTATATAAGCATTAATAATCATAAGAGCTTTAAATTACAGTATTACTTTATAATTGTTGTATAAAAACTAATCTTAAACGCTTATTAGCTTTATACTTACACTGCATGGATATTTATAAACCTTTCGATGTATTTCTTCTCCATTCTTCGTCTCAGCCTTCTGTGCAGAATCATTTAAATAGTCCATAATCTTACGAGACTCATTGGACATTTTCATTTTTATTACCTCCGATGACATTCGAGCTCGAGGTGCAGATATTGAGCCCACTTCTCTGATTCCGTGGAAATGGCACACTAGATTTTCCATGACACTAAGAAAATTGCTCCTATACGACAAACCAATCTCCTTTGCCACTTTTTTTTCTTGGCGAAGTTGACCGACAAGGTCAATAGCATCGTATCCAGATTCATAATGGAAATACATTTCTTATCTATAAAAGCGATATCAGAAAGTTAATTAAAATGATTTCGTTGTGGCTGAATGTCACTGACAATTTAAAAAAAATACAAGTATTTTAAAGGCCGCAATGCATTAGTGTCCATAGACTAGTACCCAGTCACTGGTTTCATTTACTAGTAAGGAAATGGGGTTCTGCTTGCAGTATCGGATATATATAGAGGAGTAAAGGATAGGATACTTTTTACATGTTTAACCGGTAGAGTGTAAAAGGTAACTTTATGGGTGTACAGTATATGGGGTTAAGCATGGAATCCAACACGTGTTTTATTTGTTGTATAGTTATTCTTTCGTCTTATGTTTACTATCAACCTAGAATTAATAACATCAAATTTTACAGGACAAAAATCACATTTCACATTGAACATTGAAGAACCAATCACGACATACGACATGCAACTTGTATTGGCTTTTGACTTTATTAAAAAATGATAAGACAATAACACAAGCCAGGGGCGGAGAAGATGATAGGGAATTAATGGGGGCTGGGGGTCCGGGGCTGGAGCACATATATTACAAGTACATATATTTATCTGCCACCTTGATCTTTAACAACTGCATATTATCCGTATTAACCAGTGCCGGCGGTATGTTCATCCAATCAAAAAGGTAACGAGTTGCGATAACGAAATCATGTGCTAATCGCGACTCATCCGTAGAAAAGTGAAAGTATTTTAAACACACTTTCCTTAATATCTTGGGCTATAAGAACACATTAAACATTACTTTTGTCCATAAACGACAATTTTATGAAGTATATTTAATAATCTAAACCAGAAAACTGCAAAATTACAACGGCGGTGTACGTACGCGATGAGGCTGCTCTGCCACATAGTGAAGTGATATGATACTGACCCATGTATAAGTTGAATAAATTCAACTATTCAGCTCGCATCATAACGTTCCCTCGCATACCGAATTATTCAACTAAACTGTTCCAATTAGTAGTACTAAATGCCTATGTATTAGATCTACAATGAAATCCATTATTTAGGGCATTAAAACATTTCTGTTGATTTTTTCGTGGTAATTTCGACACGTGTGACAATTTCGTTATAATGTGCTAATTTCGTTATGGCCGCAAGAAGGTTGATACAGTTACGTTATAGCGACTTGTGCATCTTGGTATAATATACAAAATAGGAAATTGAAATATAGAAGTATATTTCTTTATTTACAGAGATCTACTGGCCCTGGTTGTACACTGAAGCTTGGATAGCGCTGTCCAGCGGATAAATCCTTATCCAATAGGTAAGTCGATATGTTTTCCAATAAATTTATCCACTGAATAAGATTTATCGGTCGGATAGCGCTATCCAGGCTTCGTACAACCGGACCCTGGTCTGTAAAATTGTGTGTCCAAACGATGGTAGAACTGTAAGGTGCGTCCCGACATGTTCCATCAGCAGGCAGTAGATAGGTGCATAATGTACAGACTGACGTTTGCAGCCAGGTATTACGTACGTAGATTGCGACATGATATACAAGATTCAGTTTATCCATTGAACACATTTCCATGGTAACCCATCATATACCCAACGGAAAGATAGAGCTTTCCATATTCCGTTCTATTCAGACCCGTAAGAAGGGGAAGGGGCGTGGGGTCCTGCCCTCATTCCATGGTTTTGTGTTGAAACGGGGTTTATTCATCTGAATCGAAAAACCACCAGTATGATTCTAGAAACTGCGTAAATAATTGTCTTAGATAAGCTATTTTTTATTATTAAAAATTGTTAACAAACCTTTATTTTATATATTCTGAGAGAAATGGTGGCTTCTTTATTACATGAACACGATCACGTGACACGAGTGCATAAGCGCAATTACAAGTATGAACACTTTTTTTTCAGTTCTTTGCGCTTGTGTTTATGATTGAGATAAGAAATGCTATAACTTATCTATAACTATCTGCACCAAGAAATGACTTATGTTTCATTAGTTACTCCCTTTATCGCAGATACAGCTAAGCTACTGTATGATAAGTAAGAAAGCATGGAAAAGGGCATATATATGTCATATAGGATTAATTAACTATTTTAGAACGATTTCTTAGGGAAAGAATTCTATATTCTCTAATACTGTAAACAAATTACAGAAACATTTTTCCTTCTATGTGCACGGTCAACGTTATATAACAATGGATACAGTCAATCAAAAACCTAGAACAATACGTTTCCCAACCATTCCGTTCCATTAACTATATTTTGAGCTACGGTTCATGGTACTGTCCACGGTTTCTAGTTGAGCGGGCTCATGTTTTACGCGACTTGAAGTTGCGAAAGGCCGATTAGCACTCTTATTCAGTCGTTTCATACAAGGCTCATAATTTACCCATTACGCATGTTCTTATAAAATTTCCGAGCCCATCCCACACGGCTTACCGCCTCATCTATTATGGTTTGAACTGTAAAGCTAATAGCGTTTTTACTCCGTCCCTAGAGAGTTAAGTCACCATATTGATAGCAGCTATATTGGTGTACCTAACAAAAGAAACTAATGACAAAGTTATTGTCAGAGGTACACCAATGTGGCGGCTGTGACGTCATGTCTGACAATAGATGGCAGCCATATTGGTGTACCTAACAAAAGAAACGAATGACAAAGTTATTGTCAGAGGTACACCAATATGGAGGCTGTGACGTCACGTCTGACGATAGAGATGGCAGCCATATTGGTGTACCTAACGAAAGAAACTAATGACAAAGTTATTGTCAAAAGTACACCAATATGGCGGCTGTGACGTCATGTGAAAACGCTCTATAGCTATTATTATTATTGTTCATTACTCATCATCAGATAAATCACTATCTGATGACAGCTCCAAAACAAAACTTTCATCCTCTTCATCTTCCTGCATTAACATCAAGTCATTTAGCTCCACTGAGTTCTGTTCAGCTAAAGTGTGATCTATGCCACTGAGGTTAGAATACGTTTTCGCTGGTGGCACCTGAACTGGGGTATCCCAGATACCACTCCATAACCGTCCCAAAAAGCAAACTTGATTAGAGTAAACCATCCTTTTTTACTTCAAGCATGCTGTCAATCCTGCATTAAGAGGGACATCAGGCTGAAGGGTATCCACATATTCGTCTATCAGCCTGATCTGCTCATGGATAAAGGAAACAAGTCGCCTCATTTCCTCCTTCAACATGTTGGTCTCCTCTTCACACCTCTTGCTCAGGCAGGACAAATCAATAATTTGTCTCCTTAGAGTGGCTGGTACAGTAGTGCCTCCATCTGTCATCGTAGAGTAAAGGCTACTTTTTGGATCCTTAGCCTCAACATACAGGATCTGCTTATCAACAGGCAGTAACCCATTAACTTCCGACAAAGTCTTGTTGATTGATTTCACAACTTTGTCAATCTGTTTCGAAAGCTTTGTAGCGATTGCTTGACCATCTATAAGGTAAAATGACAACAATCAGCAAAAATTGCAGTACAAGAGATTTTTATAATTTCCTTAACCAAATGTATTCCCTGATAATTCCCTGACATTAAAATGTTTTTGGATTTCTCTGCCTTTTAGAATTAGAGTGGGGACCTGAAGCTAATTAAATACATACGGTAATTATTCATTTGAATTTTGGTACAATACCTGCATACTTTAGCTTTAGTTCTACCAAAAAACACCTCTCCGATGCCATGCAGTGCAACTTCAGCAACAGTTCGCTTTTTCTTTTTTCATTCAGTCGCGACTTGACAGTAATGAAAACATGGGATACATCAGACCATCTTTCTCTTACATTATGTTTTTTCTCCGTGGCTTTTATAGCCTTCTCGTTTCTGTATCACAAAAATGAATGGTAAATAAATACTTAATTGCTTGTTTCAGCTTCATGGGAAAACCCCTCCCAACACCCCACTCTCTCTATCTCTTCTGCAGGACCTCAGAACCAGTGGTTTCTACAGAAACATAGATTTACCAGTTTTCATTTCTACGGGCTGACTGAGACAGGAAAGAAGCTGCTGACACAGAAATTGGTCGATATCTTTACATTCTTTGATTGATGACAGTCTATAGAGACTTTACCATCATACCTTCACAATCACATGATGGCAGACATGACAGGAGGCAGGAACAAGTGAATCTGGTTTAATGTGATTTACATGAGAAAGGACCCAGTTTCCCAGGGGAAAAAGACTCTATTGTTTTGCTTCCTGTAATGGCTGCCTGATCACGTGATGGTGGAAATTAGCCTCTGTTGCCCAATTTTCATGTCTTGTATGTTTTGTCGATCAGTGCGTATCAATTAAGACAGTAAAAGTAATATCTTCATATTTTGGCATTACAATTAATAGAATCTTGGCAACAAAATATTTAAAATGTTCATACATTGTACATAGTTTAATAGGAAAATTAAACGAGACTTACCTGGAAGTTGAAGTTTGATTGAGATTCTACAAGTCATCGGTCGGGAGCTAGAGAGTCACGTGCCCACCCTTACATGATAACATTGGTTAATACATTGGAGTAAAGTTACTTCTATACCCTACCCAATATATGTGACCAGTAAGTATTTTTAAAGTCTGAATGTGAAGGTGCGCTCGCATATCTCACGTGACTCCCTAGCTCCCGACCGATGACTTGTAGAATCTCAATCAAACTTCAACTTCCAGGTAAGTCTCGTTTAATTTTCCTATTCTACTACGTCATCGGCCTATGTCGCTAGTAAGTCACGTGAGACTTGAAAGCATGTGACCAGACTCAATATAACAATGTAACAGTTTATTTGCTGTGCCATCGTATCAATTTTTACAGCAACTTGTAACTGTATTCCTTTTAAAGCAAGCATATACTTTCTTAACCACAGCAGTTTACTAAACATAGTCAAATGTATCAACAACATTGGGCTATAACTGGTCAGAAATGCAAGATGTGTAATATTATGGCCTATCCTTACAAGCAGAGACCCTTAGAAAGAAGAGATTCTGAATCTGATTCTCATTCTGATACTGAATCTGATTTGGATTATAACAATTGTTCATTAACAGTTCTTTCATACTTACAATCAACCCTTAGCAAGAAGACATTCTGAATCTGATTCTACATGTATTCTGATTCTGAATATATTAATTGTTCTTTAACAGTTCTTTAACAATTTGTATCTTATTTCTCATTGTAATAGAGGACAAGTACTTTTTCATCTATTCAAGGCTTCCAGAAGTTCTTTCCCAAAGTTCCCCTTTGTTTCCATTATTGGCTTTTTGTAAAACATCATGAAGGTATTTTCAGAGGTCCACCCAGCACATTCCATAATGGTTGTAATTGGGAACTTGTGGACCTCTGCTGCTGAGGTTGATGCTGCTCGAGTACTATGAGCTCCAAAGATTGATGTATCTATTCCTGCACATTTTAAGACCATCTTAAGCCATCTCCCAACTGTATCTTTTGAGATCGCTTTATGTGGTTTTTGGTAACTTCTGGTCCTTTCTTATGTTGCTGGTTCTAGTCAGGTATTCAGACAGGTACCTGACCACACAGAGACTTGGGTCTTTGTCATAAGACTGGAATTCTAGCTTGGTTCTTTGTTTTCCAGGTTTAGTTGTTTTTAACAAGTCAGAAATAACAAGCTCAACATTATTTTCAGTGATGTACATGTCCTTTGTGTTTAAAGCATGAAGTGTCTGGCAGCGTTGCCCTGATAATAAAGCCAACAACATGGTTAATTTGAGTGACAAGGCCTTTAATGACAGGCTCTTTGGGGGGTGCAGAGTCTTTAAGTGGTCCAGGACTACATTAACATCCCACACTACTTTGTATTTGGGGAGTGTTGGTCTGGTATTGAATACACCTTTTAGCAGTCTGGTGACAAGTGGGTGATCCCCATATGACTTGTTTCCTTCTAGGATAATAATAGTTGACATTGCACTTCTAGCAGTGTTTAGTGCACTATAGCCTAGTCCATTATTGTACAATTCAGTGAGAAAGTTGATCCCTTTGGCTATAGGTGGTGAAACTGGATTAACTTCCCATTTACTACAGTATGCAATCCATTTATTGATGTAAGATTTGTATTTATTTCTTGTGCTAGTTCTCCAGGACTGCATAATGATTTCGGAAGCTGATGGTGAAACTCCTTGACTCTGTAAATGTTCCCTGATAAGTGGCAAATAAGTAGCGTCATGTGCTTGTGAAGTGGATGGATAGCTTTGAGGTCCTGAGGAAGGAACAGTGTGTCCTTCTTTTTGGGTAGTATTAATGGTTCTTGTATTAACATTCTTGTTAGTAATGGCCACCAAGTTTGGGTTGGCCAATATGGTACTACGAGTAGTCCTGTTGCTTGATCCTGTTGTATCTTTTGAAGAGTCCTCATGATTATGCTGAAAGGTGGGAAAGCATAAAATAAGTACTGGGACCACTGCATGGTGAATGCATCTACTGCTATTGCCCCTGGGTCAGGTTTGTATGAGACGTATTGTTTGAGTCTATAATTAAGCCGTGAGGCAAATAAGTCGATCTCTGGTTTTACTGATAATCTTTTAGAGCCTTCCTCAAATAACGTTTGATTAAGAGTCCATTCAATCTCTCTTCTCTTCAATCTGAACTCTCGGTCAGCTATTACATTGTTGACACCTGGAACATGTGCTAGTGTCAACCAAATCTCTCTTTTAATGCACCATTCCCATATCTCTATATTAAGTTCATTCAGTTCCCATGAATGACTTGAGCCCATATTACTAAGGATGGTGACAGCTGTCATATTATCAACCATCAGTTTGACATGTTTGTGACTAACTTTATTTTCAAAAGATTCTAGAGCCAGTTTGATGGCTAACATTTCTAGATAATTGATGTGCTTTCCAGCCTCCTCTGGGCTCCATGGTCCCCCTGTAGCTATTCCTTGGCAATCACAGCCCCAACCAATTTTTGAGGCATCTGTATAAAGTGTAATATGGGGGTCCCCATGATTGATGATATTAAATGAGGTGTGTATAGAGTCTATCCACCATTTAATGTGAACTTTAGTATACAATGACAAAGTCATTTTTCTATCAAAATCTCTGTGCATTGAAAGTGCCCTTGTTTTTTCCATGTATAGTCTCCTGTAGTACAGTGGGCCATATCTAACCCCAGGGAAGCTCGCTGTCATAAGACCCAAGAGTTTTGCAATGGTCCTGATGGTAGGTCTAGCTGTGCTAATGACCTCCTGACAGCAATTCTTTAATTTTTCCGCTTTTTCAGGGGTAAGCTTAATTGTCATATTACTAGAGTCTAGAACAAAACCCAGGAATGTAATGACTTGACTGGGTATGAACACAGATTTTTCTGGGTGCACAACAAAGCCTAATTTGTCAAATAATTTTATGGTGTCTACAACATTGGCCGGACATTCCTGATAACTATCGCCTTGTAGATAGGAATCATCAATATATCCTGATGAAAGGTGTCCTTTCTCCCTCAAGTGGCAGTATACTGGTTTGAGTAGTTTTGTGAACTTCCTAGGGCACTGTGCTAAGCCATTAGGAAAGCATGTATATTTATATAACTGGTCGTCAAATTCAAACTTTAGGTATTTTTGGTCGTTAGGGTTCACAGGGACTGAATAGTAAGCATCCTTGATATCTATGGATGCCATGAAACAATTCTGTTTCATCATTCTGATAACCGACCATAATGTATCCATTTTGAAATGATGATACATAACAGACTCGTTAAGTTTTTTGAGGTTAAGTATCATACGGTGTGTACCATCTGACTTTGGTCGTAAAAATATTGTGGATATGAACTCGTGAGGCTCATTATCTGATAGCTGGATAACTTGTTTATCTAGTAATTTTTTAATCTCTGACCCAACAATATGTCTCTCTTCAACACTGAATTTTTTCTGAGTAGGCGCTCTGGCCTGATAAGGGGTCCTGGTGAACTCAATAGTCTGACCTTTAACGGTATTCAGAACCTCAGAGTCTGAGGTAAGTTTTTCCCACAAATGGTAGGATTCTCTTATCCTTCCCGCTTTAAAGCGGTCAACTTTAGTATTCAAGTACTGCTTTATATTATCAAGGTTGATTTCAAAATTACTGACCTGTATGTCTTCCATGCTTAGTTCTTTCCCCCCTCCTTTCTCTTGTAGGAGGGGAATCTCGAGTTTTTTGGGTTTCCTCGGTATTTCCCTCTGTATTGGGACTGATAGGATCTTTTGAAATAATTGTCTGACTGCTTTTGCTTCCAGCTATCCCTTCGGAACGTGTTTCGTTCTCTGTGTTCGCCCGCCGCTGTTTGTGTGATCCTGTTTGATGCTTTTATGTTGTTTAGTTGTTGTTGGAGTTCGTCTCCAAAAAGCAGGCTTGTGACAGGGATATTTTGTGAACATAGCCCAGCATATTCTTTTTTCAAGCTGGGTTTTATGGCATCTCTTCGTGCCATTGACAGTTCGTATTGTGTGTGTCCCAAGATGGCTATCGGTATGTAATCCGATCATTTCATCAATGTCTAGCTCTTTCTTGCTGTCATTTCGAGCTTTCAGCAAAATGTCGGTGCACTTTGCTAGAATAGATCCGACCTTAGCGACAGTGTTTTGAGTATTGGCTCTCCTAAGGTCCTCTCGTTTAATATGGTGATTCATGTTTGACCATATCTCTGGGTTAACTCTTGGTACCACCAGATTTTTTAGATTCCCTGGTCGGGCATGTTTTTTAAGCTTATCAGAAAGCTTTTCTGAATTTAATTTTTCCGACCATCGCTTGTTTACTATGTTAGCAAGCTTATCAGACACATCAGGTCCAATTTTTTCATCTGCATCAAGCTCATTCGCGATGCTATCTAGTAGGTCGTCTTTTGGGTCGTTTTTCCCGCCCTTTTTGGTCTCTGGGCTTTCTTTCAGTAGCGAGTCGCTGTCTACATCGGAATTTTCCGATTCTATGCTTGAATCGATGTCTGAGTCAGACATTTCGACTTTCCTCCTCTTTGGTAAACTCTTATCCTGAGTTTCCGCCATTCTTTTCATGGCTTTGTGCATCGAAGTCATCGACTCCGCCATGATTTCCATGTTCTTGTTTAGGTTTCCCAGTGTGTTTTCCAGCGTGTCGCTGGTATTCTTTGGTGTCTTTCCCTCCTCATTCTCTTCTTCCTTTGAGGATTCTTCTTCTCCGAGCAGCTCAATTTCTTCTTCTTCATTTTCTGTTCGTTTTTCCCGCTCAGACCAGTTCGGTCTGTTGGCGTTTGCGCGCCATTTTCTTTCATCCGAATGCAACGAAGGGTGGCAAGCAACTGAATGTGAAGGTGCGCTCGCATATCTCACGTGACTTACTAGCGACATAGACCGATGACGTAGTAGAATCATTGACAAAGCTACATGACTGAAAATATCTTACTTATCGTTTAATTTTCTTTTCTACATCTCTGACTTTCTCTTGGTCTTCCTCCTGCACACAAGTTAATTCATTTCTGCAAACTAAGAAATGGAGCTGTTTAGGAAATATATTTGGTTTATCACTTATAATTCTTTATTAGGAATTCTGTACTAGGGGAGAGGTGGATGGCCTGACACTACACAGACTAACAATTAAGATGGAATGAGCAAAATCAGAAATCCTCCTAAAAGTACTATACTATTATATTGCTTGCTATACATGAATGCTATGTATCCACACTTACATACCTGAGCTTTTTAGCTGAAAGAAGGAGGCTTACGTAAGTTTCATCCCACTGCAGTATCAAACCTTTAAACATAAATTACACATATGAAAATAAATGAATACAAATAAAAGACAGCTATTTTCAGCAAGTGTTTCATTTTTAATAACAGCTATATACATATATGCATGCTGTGAAAACAGAAATTTCATGTAAATATGATTCAAAATACCTTGTTCTTTTGGCTTTAAAGCATCTACTTCTTCATCTTTCCACTCTTGTATCTTGACAGTATCACATTCAACTAGGTATTACAAGAATAAAAAATAGATTTAAGAAGAGTTGAAGAAATTATCTCAAAGCATGTGTGGAGTGCGAGTGTGTGTGTAATAGCATAGCATTTAAATTAAAGTATTTCCGTGATAATAAGTTATACATTTAAGAACAGATAGCGATAAATTATTACCTGGGAGTTTATTGGTAACTGCTTTAAGCTTTGAAGTGACATCCTTGAGAAGAGTTTCTGCTCTCAAATATTTTGCTTTAAGACTAACACCTTATAAAAAATAACATGAATTAATTTATTTTGCAAATCACGGCTTTATCATAGCTGATCGGTTTTTTCTGCATCTTAATTATATTTCTTGGAAAATGGAAGTGGGTATAGCAATTTAAGAAAAAGAAAGAGTTTACCCTGGTAGCTAAAAAGACCTCAAATACTGTAACATGTTATGTTATAACCACCTTTTAGCTTCTCTCGTTATGGTGGCTGTTTCATTGTACAATGTAGTTATAATTTATTCATATCTTAAGGTATTTCGAGTCACATGAATGCACACACTCTATAGATAAATACATAGTATCATCCTTTGATTCAAAAAAATTATCAAAGTATTTAAGCATAAAATGTACTCATCAAAAGCATGTTATGTTGTGCACATGTAGTCATAAGCAACACGAACACTGCCATTCTGACAGCTTGTTTGGTGATATTATATGTCACTGTTATAGTATATAGGCATCAGGGAAATGTAACTTATTATAATTTTTACATACCAAATTTGAAGTACAAATGATGACCATAGTGAAGTAATCCATCAGTCAAAACATCGGTTCTTTTGTGGCCACTCATTTCTTTAGTAATACACAAGAACCTTCTCAAAAAAGACCATAACCATCTGTTAAACCAATACCTTCAATCCTTCTCGGACTATACTGGATCTTTAAACATGCAGCAAAATTGAGAAAATTAGTAAGCATTTGAGACACAAGAAGGATAGCTATTATACAATTGGTAAAATATAGAAATTAAGATACAAAATGGCATCAGTCATAAGACCAATACAAAAATAACTGTTTTTCTTCTCACCTGGCATGAAGCCTTGTGTCCATAGCAGTGAAATATGGGTATGGCCACATCAACACCTTCTATGAGGCTTTCCTGAGAGGAGCACTATAAATCATGCAGAAATTTATAAACTAAAACAAGATAGCTAGAGTACAGACAAACCATACTTGTAAACACTATAAGATTTATTTAGTGTTTGTTACATTTTATGTGCAAAATAGCACAAAGTATTTCACACTTTTAGTGTTTGGAAATGTTGACTGAAGGGATGATTTAACACAACACATCCTACGTCAGAGTTACATGCTATACTACATCAATATTCGTCTGCCACTTCTGACTTCAAAATACCATATGGGTAAGGGTAGATGTAATTTCTGAAATTTCTGGAATATAAACTGCAAATAAGATTGGCATTATAGTCACCCTAAAACACTCTAAAAGTTTATATTACATAATATAAAATGCTTAATTTGATCATCTATATCAGTCTATGATATTACTAACCTTTAAATGCTGTGACAAAAGACAAGCAATGTCATACATGATGATAACTCTACTTTTAGCATTCTCATTAAAACTTCTAAGTTTTTTTAGCTCATAAACAGAGTATGATATTCTGTGCAGAGAAAAGAAATTTAACATTTAGTACAACAAAAACTGTTTCACATACAGTATGCATGAAGGCATAGAACCTGCAGCTTCTGATGGAATACATTTCCTTTCATACTCAAAAAATAATTATTTACCGACAGACTATAGAGAATTCATTGACATGAAGAATCATACATTGCTTGGCAATGCCATATATTTATGATAACTTGGTATTCCGTTATTTAACGGCCTAATCCTTGATATTAATTATTAAGTTACAGATTCTTACCTTTCGCCATGCTTTATGTTATGAAATCCTTTAGGAAAATCGTGTCGGCATACTCGGCCGAAGACACCTTTCTCATCAAAGAGCTTGTTTTTCCCCTTGGATCTCAAAGCAGTTAGAACCTCTCCGGCATGAAATTTACTACAGTTCTGTAAAAAATAAGGAATAAAAAACAGTCATATATAAATGCCCTTTCAATGGAGTGACGTTGGAGTGTGCATAATAAAAAGTCATTAAACATGTCAATTTTAACAGCAAAGAGATGTATTTTTTTCTCTGAATGTAACAGAAAGAGTGGAAAATTTGTCTAGCTTAGTGGGCTACAACAAAAAAATACCTGGCCATGCATGAATAATCTGAAGTAGATCGGAGAGGTTTTTACCTGTTCCATGTCTGCCCCAGCTTTACCATAACTGTTGACAAGGTTATCAACATCATCCTGATCTGCAAATAGTAGTGTTCCATGTTTTGGTGTTCCTAAATGATGTCCCTTCTCCTTTTTCCTGCATAGTCCAAAACACCCATCCATGCTTTCAATGAGAACACCCCCATCCTGTTGAAAAAACGAACAAGAGTAAAAAAAAGGAATCTAACAGTATATATTCATTTGAAGAAATAGAAAAATTGTGCATGCAAGTGCTTGCCCAGGGATGGTAAATATGGGTGGCTGGGTGAAGTTCTTTCATTGGTTAGTTCATTGCTAGACTTATTATGGCCATGGTCACGTGGCTATTAGTCTCCCTCGCATCCGTTTTTAGTGTCGGTCGTCACTCAACGCTCCCTCCGTACAGCTGCAATGCATATGCCCCTCTCCACTCACTTTGAAAAAGGCTATTCTGCCGTAATGCTATCCTGAATAAGACATATATGCACTTAATTCCAACTAATAGAATCATGATATTTATGATAGTTATAATACGAAAATAGTTGTACCGTTGGACATAAAGGACACAATGCGCCATTGTAGAGGTCTTTAACATACTTTGTCAAATGCCTGTATTCATACATGAAGTGCCTACATGTGAAAAAAAAAAACAGTTTAATATTGTTACTTCGATGAAATTGTTCAGCAATTGGACTGATAAGCTGTCGAACAACTCTTCGAGCTAGCTTCTGCTCAGAATTTCCTTCCTCTTTGCCTACGTAGACCTGGAAGTTGTATA